>NW_026775453.1:0-139000 GCF_963259705.1 Myotis daubentonii
TCCCTAAAGTGTCCGGAGTTGTAAATATTATCAGTTTTCCGGTCATTTACCAGCTTTCCACTGGTAATGTCTGGGATTAAAAAACGGCAGGAAATGTAGTAAGAATCCATTTACTTTTATTTCAAGCTTTTCTTACAAGTATATAATCATTTCTGGAAACTCTAATTGCGTATTTTAAGAGCTTTACCACAATTAGATAGTTTTGTAAGAAGTAAGTACTGGAACCGTAAGGATTTTAACTGATTCACACAAAAGATGCCAGAGAAGTTCGGCCTCAATTGTAAACATTAGCAGTGAAGTCCTTACTTACAGACTTTCTACAGAAATTTTGAGCTGTATAAACATGAATTCCTAACATTTGAAAGCAAATTCAAGTGAAAACGCTCCCTAAAGTGTCCGCAGTTGTAAATATTATCAGTTTTCCAGTCATTTACCAACTTTCCACTGGTAATGTCTGGGATTCAAAACCCCCAGGAAATGTATTAAGAATCCATTTACTTTTATTTCAAGGGTTTCTTATAAGTTTAAAATCATTTCTGGAAACTCTAATTGTGTATTTTAAGAGTTTTACCACAATTAGAGAGTTTTGTAACAAGTCAGTACTGGAACCGTAAGGATTTTAACTGATTCACACGAAAGACGCCAGAGAAGTTCGGCCTCAATTGTAAACATTAGCAGTGAAGTCCTTACTTACAGTCTTCCTACAGAAATTTTGGGCTGTGTAAACATGAATTCCTAACATTTGATAACAAATTTAAGTGAAAACGCTCCCTAAAGTGCCCGGAGTTGTAAATATTATCAGTTTTCTAGTCATTCACCAGCTTTCCACTGGTAATGTCTTGGATTAAAAAATGGCAGGAAATGTAGTACAAATCCATTTACTTTTATTTCAAGGGTTTCTTACAAGTTTATAATCATTTCTGGAAACTCTAATTGCGTATTTTAAGAGTTTGACCACAATTAGAGAGTTTTGTAACAAGTAAGTACTGGAACCGTAAGGATTTTAACTGATTCACACAAAAGACGCCAGAGAAGTTCGGCCTCAATTGTAAACATAGGCAGTATAGTGATTCCTTACAGACTTTCTACAGAAATTTTGAGGTGTATAAACATGAATTCCTAACATTTGAAAGCAAATTCAAGTGAAAACGCTTCCTAAAGTGTCCGGAGTTGTAAATATTATCAGTTTTCCGGTCATTTACCAGCTTTCCACTGGTAATGTCTGGGATTAAAAACCCGTAGGAAATGTAGTAAGAATCCATTTACTTTTATTTCAAGCTTTTCTTACAAGTATATAATCATTTCTGGAAACTCTAATTGCATATTTTAAGAGTTTTACCACAATTAGAGAGTTTTGTAACAAGTAAGTTCTGGAACCTTAAGGATTTTAACTGATTCACACAAAAGACGCCAGAGAAGTTCCGCCTCAATTGTAAACATTAGCAGTGAAGTCCTTACTTACAGGCTTCCTACAGAAATTTTGGGCTGTATAAACATGAATTCCTAACATTTGAAAGCAAATTCAAGTGAAAACGCTCCCTAAAGTGTCCGGAGTTGTAAATATTATCAGTTTTCTGGTCATTTACCAGCTTTCAACTGGTAATGTCTGGGATTAAAAAACGGCAGGAAATGTTGTAAGAATCCATTTACTTTTATTTCAAGGGTTTCTTATAAGTTTAAAATCATTTCTGGAAACTCTAATTGTGTATTTTAAGAGTTTTACCACAATTAGAGAGTTTTGTAACAAGTAAGTACTGGAACCGTAAGGATTTTAACTGATTCACACGAAAGACGCCAGAGAAGTTCGGCCTCAATTGTAAACATTAGCAGTGAAGTCCTTACTTACAGTCTTCCTACAGAAATTTTGGGCTGTGTAAACATGAATTCCTAACATTTGATAACAAATTTAAGTGAAAACGCTCCCTAAAGTGCCCGGAGTTGTAAATATTATCAGTTTTCTAGTCATTCACCAGCTTTCCACTGGTAATGTCTTGGATTAAAAAATGGCAGGAAATGTAGTACAAATCCATTTACTTTTATTTCAAGGGTTTCTTACAAGTTTATAATCATTTCTGGAAACTCTAATTGCGTATTTTAAGAGTTTTACCACAATTAGAGAGTTTTGTAACAAGTAAGTACTGGAACCGTAAGGATTTTAACTGATTCACACAAAAGACGCCAGAGAAGTTCGGCCTCAATTGTAAACATAGGCAGTATAGTGATTCCTTACAGACTTTCTACAGAAATTTTGAGGTGTATAAACATGAATTCCTAACATTTGAAAGCAAATTCAAGTGAAAACGCTTCCTAAAGTGTCCGGAGTTGTAAATATTATCAGTTTTCCGGTCATTTACCAGCTTTCCACTGGTAATGTCTGGGATTAAAAACCCGTAGGAAATGTAGTAAGAATCCATTTACTTTTATTTCAAGCTTTTCTTACAAGTATATAATCATTTCTGGAAACTCTAATTGCATATTTTAAGAGTTTTACCACAATTAGAGAGTTTTGTAACAAGTAAGTTCTGGAACCTTAAGGATTTTAACTGATTCACACAAAAGACGCCAGAGAAGTTCCGCCTCAATTGTAAACATTAGCAGTGAAGTCCTTACTTACAGGCTTCCTACAGAAATTTTGGGCTGTATAAACATGAATTCCTAACATTTGAAAGCAAATTCAAGTGAAAACGCTCCCTAAAGTGTCCGGAGTTGTAAATATTATCAGTTTTCTGGTCATTTACCAGCTTTCAACTGGTAATGTCTGGGATTAAAAAACGGCAGGAAATGTTGTAAGAATCCATTTACTTTTATTTCAAGGGTTTCTTATAAGTTTAAAATCATTTCTGGAAACTCTAATTGTGTATTTTAAGAGTTTTACCACAATTAGAGAGTTTTGTAACAAGTAAGTACTGGAACCGTAAGGATTTTAACTGATTCACACGAAAGACGCCAGAGAAGTTCGGCCTCAATTGTAAACATTAGCAGTGAAGTCCTTACTTACAGTCTTCCTACAGAAATTTTGGGCTGTGTAAACATGAATTCCTAACATTTGATAACAAATTTAAGTGAAAACGCTCCCTAAAGTGCCCGGAGTTGTAAATATTATCAGTTTTCTAGTCATTCACCAGCTTTCCACTGGTAATGTCTTGGATTAAAAAATGGCAGGAAATGTAGTACAAATCCATTTACTTTTATTTCAAGGGTTTCTTACAAGTTTATAATCATTTCTGGAAACTCTAATTGCGTATTTTAAGAGTTTTACCACAATTAGAGAGTTTTGTAACAAGTAAGTACTGGAACCGTAAGGATTTTAACTGATTCACACAAAAGACGCCAGAGAAGTTCGGCCTCAATTGTAAACATAGGCAGTATAGTGATTCCTTACAGACTTTCTACAGAAATTTTGAGGTGTATAAACATTAATTCCTAACATTTGAAAGCAAATTCAAGTGAAAACGCTTCCTAAAGTGTCCGGAGTTGTAAATATTATCAGTTTTCCGGTCATTTACCAGCTTTCCACTGGTAATGTCTGGGATTAAAAACCCGTAGGAAATGTAGTAAGAATCCATTTACTTTTATTTCAAGCTTTTCTTACAAGTATATAATCATTTCTGGAAACTCTAATTGCATATTTTAAGAGTTTTACCACAATTAGAGAGTTTTGTAACAAGTAAGTTCTGGAACCTTAAGGATTTTAACTGATTCACACAAAAGACGCCAGAGAAGTTCCGCCTCAATTGTAAACATTAGCAGTGAAGTCCTTACTTACAGGCTTCCTACAGAAATTTTGGGCTGTATAAACATGAATTCCTAACATTTGAAAGCAAATTCAAGTGAAAACGCTCCCTAAAGTGTCCGGAGTTGTAAATATTATCAGTTTTCTGGTCATTTACCAGCTTTCAACTGGTAATATCTGGGATTAAAAAACGGCAGGAAATGTTGTAAGAATCCATTTACTTTTATTTCAAGCGTATCTTACAAGTACATAATCATTTCTGGAAACTCTAATTGCGTATTTTAAGAGTTTTACCACAATTAGAGAGTTTTGTAACAAGTAAGTACTGGAACCTTACGGATTTTAACTGATTCACACAAAAGACGCCAGAGAAGTTCGGCCTCAATTGTAAACATAGGCAGCATAGTGATTCCTTACAGACTTTCTACAGAAGTTTTGAGGTGTATAAACATGAATTCCTAACATTTGAAAGCAAATTCAAATGAAAACGCTCCCTAAAGTGTCCGCAGTTGTAAATATTATCAATTTTCCAGTCATTTACCAACTTTATACTGGTAATGTCTGGGATTAAAAACCCGTAGGAAATGTAGTAAGAATCCATTTACTTTTATTTCAAGCTTTTCTTACAAGTATATAATCATTTCTGGAAACTCTAATTGCGTATTTTAAGAGTTTTACCACAATTAGAGTGTTTTGTAACAAGTAAGTACTGGAACCATAAGGATTTTAACTGATTCACACAAAAGACGCCAGAGAAGTTCCGCCTCAATTGTAAACATAGTCAGTATAGTGATTCCTTACAGACTTTCTACAGAAATTTTGAGGTGTATAAACATGAATTCCTAACATTTGAAAGCAAATTCAAGTGAAAACGCTCCCTAAAGTGTCCGGAGTTGTAAATATTATCAGTTTTCTGGTCATTTACCAGCTTTCAACTGGTAATGTCTGGGATTAAAAAACGGCAGGAAATGTTGTAAGAATCCATTTACTTTTATTTCAAGCGTATCTTACAAGTACATAATCATTTCTGGAAACTCTAATTGCGTATTTTAAGAGTTTTACCACAATTAGAGAGTTTTGTAACAAGTAAGTACTGGAACCTTACGGATTTTAACTGATTCACACAAAAGACGCCAGAGAAGTTCGGCCTCAATTGTAAACATAGGCAGTATAGTCATTCCTTACAGATTTCTACAAAAATTTTGGGCTGTATAAACATGAATTCCTAACATTTGATAACAAATTTAAGTGAAAACGCTCCCTAAAGTGTCCGGAGTTGTAAATATTATCAGTTTTCCGGTCATTTACCAGCTTTCCACTGGTAATGTCTGGGATTAAAAACCGGCAGGAAATGTAGTAAGAATCCATTTACTTTTATTTCAAGCTTTTCTTACAAGTATATAATCATTTCTGGAAACTCTAATTGCGTATTTTAAGAGTTTTACCACAATTAGAGAGTTTTGTAACAAGTAAGTACTGGAACCGTAAGGATTTTAACTGATTCACACAAAAGATGCCAGAGAAGTTTGGCCTCAATTGTAAACATTAGCAGTGAAGTCCTTACTTACAGACTTTCTACAGAAATGTTGAGCTGTATAAACATGAATTCCTAACATTTGAAAGCAAATTCAAGTGAAAACGCTCCCTAAAGTGTCCGCAGTTGTAAATATTATCAGTTTTCCAGTCATTTACCAACTTTCCACTGGTAATGTCTGGGATTAAAAACCCGCAGGAAATGTAGTAAGAATCCATTTACTTTTATTTCATGGGTTTCTTATAAGTTTAAAATCATTTCTGGAAACTCTAATTGTGTATTTTAAGAGTTTTACCACAATTAGAGAGTTTTGTAACAAGTAAGTACTGGAACCTTAAGGATTTTAACTGATTCACACAAAAGACGAAAGAGAAGTTCGGCCTCAATTGTAAACATTAGCAGTGAAGTCCTTACTTACAGTCTTCCTACAGAAATTTTGGGCTGTGTAAACATGAATTCCTAACATTTGATAACAAATTTAAGTGAAAACGCTCCCTAAAGTATCCGCAGTTGTAAATATTATCAGTTTTCCTGTCATATACCAGCTTTCCACTGGTAATGTCTGGGATTAAAAAACGGCAGGAAATGTAGTACGAATCCATTTATTTTTATTTCAAGGGTTTCTAACAAGTTTATAATCATTTCTGGAAACTCCAATTGCGTATTTTAAGAGTTTTACCACAATTAGTGAGTTTTGTAACAAGTAAGTCCTGGAACCTTAAGGATTTTAACTGATTCACACAAAAGACGCCAGAGAAGTTCGGCCTCAATTGTCAACATAGGCAGTATAGTGATTCCTTACAGACTTTTTACAGAAATTTTGAGGTGTATAAACATGAATTCCTAACATTTGAAAGCAAATTCAAGTGAAAATGCTCCCTAAAGTGTCCGGAGTTGTAAATATTATCAGTTTTCCGGTGATTTACCAGCTTTCCACTGGTAATGTCTGGGATTAAAAACCGGCAGGAAATGTAGTAAGAATCCATTTACTTTTATTTCAAGCTTTTCTTACAAGTATATAATCATTTCTGGAAACTCTAATTGCGTATTTTAAGAGTTTTACCACAATTAGAGAGTTTTGTAACAAGTAAGTACTGGAACCGTAAGGATTTTAACTGATTCACACAAAAGACGCCAGAGAAGTTCGGCCTCAATTGTAAACATAGGCAGTATAGTGATTCCTTACAGACTTTCTACAGAAATTTTGAGGTGTATAAACATGAATTCCTAACATTTGAAAGCAAATTCAAGTGAAAACGCTCCCTAAAGTGTCCGCAGTTGTAAATATTATCAGTTTTCCGGTCATTTACCAGCTTTCCACTGGTAATGTCTGGGATTAAAAACCCGTAGGAAATGTAGTAAGAATCCATTTACTTTTATTTCAAGCTTTTCTTACAAGTATATAATCATTTCTGGAAACTCTAATTGCATATTTTAAGAGTTTTACCACAATTAGAGAGTTTTGTAACAAGTAAGTTCTGGAACCTTAAGGATTTTAACTGATTCACACAAAAGACGCCAGAGAAGTTCCGCCTCAATTGTAAACATTAGCAGTGAAGTCCTTACTTACAGGCTTCCTACAGAAATTTTGGGCTGTATAAACATGAATTCCTAACATTTGAAAGCAAATTCAAGTGAAAACGCTCCCTAAAGTGTCCGGAGTTGTAAATATTATCAGTTTTCTGGTCATTTACCAGCTTTCAACTGGTAATGTCTGGGATTAAAAAACGGCAGGAAATGTTGTAAGAATCCATTTACTTTTATTTCAAGCGTATCTTACAAGTACATAATCATTTCTGGAAACTCTAATTGTGTATTTTAAGAGTTTTACCACAATTAGAGAGTTTTGTAACAAGTAAGTACTGGAACCTTACGGATTTTAACTGATTCACACAAAAGACGCCAGAGAAGTTCGGCCTCAATTGTAAACATAGGCAGCATAGTGATTCCTTACAGACTTTCTACAGAAGTTTTGAGGTGTATAAACATGAATTCCTAACATTTGAAAGCAAATTCAAATGAAAACGCTCCCTAAAGTGTCCGCAGTTGTAAATATTATCAATTTTCCAGTCATTTACCAACTTTATACTGGTAATGTCTGGGATTAAAAACCCGTAGGAAATGTAGTAAGAATCCATTTACTTTTATTTCAAGCTTTTCTTACAAGTATATAATCATTTCTGGAAACTCTAATTGCGTATTTTAAGAGTTTTACCACAATTAGAGAGTTTTGTAACAAGTAAGTACTGGAACCTTAAGGATTTTAACTGATTCACACAAAAGACGCCAGAGAAGTTCGGCCTCAATTGTAAACATAGGCAGTATAGTGATTCCTTACAGACTTTCTACAGAAATTTTGAGGTGTATAAACATGAATTCCTAACATTTGAAAGCAAATTCAAGTGAAAACGCTCCCTAAAGTGTCCGGAGTTGTAAATATTATCAGTTTTCTGGTCATTTACCAGCTTTCAACTGGTAATGTCTGGGATTAAAAAACGGCAGGAAATGTTGTAAGAATCCATTTACTTTTATTTCAAGCGTATCTTACAAGTACATAATCATTTCTGGAAACTCTAATTGCGTATTTTAAGAGTTTTACCACAATTAGAGAGTTTTGTAACAAGTAAGTACTGGAACCTTACGGATTTTAACTGATTCACACAAAAGACGCCAGAGAAGTTCGGCCTCAATTGTAAACATAGGCAGTATAGTCATTCCTTACAGACTTTCTACAAAAATTTTGGGCTGTATAAACATGAATTCCTAACATTTGATAACAAATTTAAGTGAAAACGCTCCCTAAAGTGTCCGGAGTTGTAAATATTATCAGTTTTCCGGTCATTTACCAGCTTTCCACTGGTAATGTCTGGGATTAAAAACCGGCAGGAAATGTAGTAAGAATCCATTTACTTTTATTTCAAGCTTTTCTTACAAGTATATAATCATTTCTGGAAACTCTAATTGCGTATTTTAAGAGTTTTACCACAATTAGAGAGTTTTGTAACAAGTAAGTACTGGAACCGTAAGGATTTTAACTGATTCACACGAAAGACGCCAGAGAAGTTCGGCCTCAATTGTAAACATTAGCAGTGAAGTCCTTACTTACAGTCTTCCTACAGAAATTTTGGGCTGTGTAAACATGAATTCCTAACATTTGATAACAAATTTAAGTGAAAACGCTCCCTAAAGTGCCCGGAGTTGTAAATATTATCAGTTTTCTAGTCATTCACCAGCTTTCCACTGGTAATGTCTTGGATTAAAAAATGGCAGGAAATGTAGTACAAATCCATTTACTTTTATTTCAAGGGTTTCTTACAAGTTTATAATCATTTCTGGAAACTCTAATTGCGTATTTTAAGAGTTTTACCACAATTAGAGAGTTTTGTAACAAGTAAGTACTGGAACCGTAAGGATTTTAACTGATTCACACAAAAGACGCCAGAGAAGTTCGGCCTCAATTGTAAACATAGGCAGTATAGTGATTCCTTACAGACTTTCTACAGAAATTTTGAGGTGTATAAACATTAATTCCTAACATTTGAAAGCAAATTCAAGTGAAAACGCTTCCTAAAGTGTCCGGAGTTGTAAATATTATCAGTTTTCCGGTCATTTACCAGCTTTCCACTGGTAATGTCTGGGATTAAAAACCCGTAGGAAATGTAGTAAGAATCCATTTACTTTTATTTCAAGCTTTTCTTACAAGTATATAATCATTTCTGGAAACTCTAATTGCATATTTTAAGAGTTTTACCACAATTAGAGAGTTTTGTAACAAGTAAGTTCTGGAACCTTAAGGATTTTAACTGATTCACACAAAAGACGCCAGAGAAGTTCCGCCTCAATTGTAAACATTAGCAGTGAAGTCCTTACTTACAGGCTTCCTACAGAAATTTTGGGCTGTATAAACATGAATTCCTAACATTTGAAAGCAAATTCAAGTGAAAACGCTCCCTAAAGTGTCCGGAGTTGTAAATATTATCAGTTTTCTGGTCATTTACCAGCTTTCAACTGGTAATATCTGGGATTAAAAAACGGCAGGAAATGTTGTAAGAATCCATTTACTTTTATTTCAAGCGTATCTTACAAGTACATAATCATTTCTGGAAACTCTAATTGCGTATTTTAAGAGTTTTACCACAATTAGAGAGTTTTGTAACAAGTAAGTACTGGAACCTTACGGATTTTAACTGATTCACACAAAAGACGCCAGAGAAGTTCGGCCTCAATTGTAAACATAGGCAGCATAGTGATTCCTTACAGACTTTCTACAGAAGTTTTGAGGTGTATAAACATGAATTCCTAACATTTGAAAGCAAATTCAAATGAAAACGCTCCCTAAAGTGTCCGCAGTTGTAAATATTATCAATTTTCCAGTCATTTACCAACTTTATACTGGTAATGTCTGGGATTAAAAACCCGTAGGAAATGTAGTAAGAATCCATTTACTTTTATTTCAAGCTTTTCTTACAAGTATATAATCATTTCTGGAAACTCTAATTGCGTATTTTAAGAGTTTTACCACAATTAGAGTGTTTTGTAACAAGTAAGTACTGGAACCATAAGGATTTTAACTGATTCACACAAAAGACGCCAGAGAAGTTCCGCCTCAATTGTAAACATAGTCAGTATAGTGATTCCTTACAGACTTTCTACAGAAATTTTGAGGTGTATAAACATGAATTCCTAACATTTGAAAGCAAATTCAAGTGAAAACGCTCCCTAAAGTGTCCGGAGTTGTAAATATTATCAGTTTTCTGGTCATTTACCAGCTTTCAACTGGTAATGTCTGGGATTAAAAAACGGCAGGAAATGTTGTAAGAATCCATTTACTTTTATTTCAAGCGTATCTTACAAGTACATAATCATTTCTGGAAACTCTAATTGCGTATTTTAAGAGTTTTACCACAATTAGAGAGTTTTGTAACAAGTAAGTACTGGAACCTTACGGATTTTAACTGATTCACACAAAAGACGCCAGAGAAGTTCGGCCTCAATTGTAAACATAGGCAGTATAGTCATTCCTTACAGATTTCTACAAAAATTTTGGGCTGTATAAACATGAATTCCTAACATTTGATAACAAATTTAAGTGAAAACGCTCCCTAAAGTGTCCGGAGTTGTAAATATTATCAGTTTTCCGGTCATTTACCAGCTTTCCACTGGTAATGTCTGGGATTAAAAACCGGCAGGAAATGTAGTAAGAATCCATTTACTTTTATTTCAAGCTTTTCTTACAAGTATATAATCATTTCTGGAAACTCTAATTGCGTATTTTAAGAGTTTTACCACAATTAGAGAGTTTTGTAACAAGTAAGTACTGGAACCGTAAGGATTTTAACTGATTCACACAAAAGATGCCAGAGAAGTTTGGCCTCAATTGTAAACATTAGCAGTGAAGTCCTTACTTACAGACTTTCTACAGAAATGTTGAGCTGTATAAACATGAATTCCTAACATTTGAAAGCAAATTCAAGTGAAAACGCTCCCTAAAGTGTCCGCAGTTGTAAATATTATCAGTTTTCCAGTCATTTACCAACTTTCCACTGGTAATGTCTGGGATTAAAAACCCGCAGGAAATGTAGTAAGAATCCATTTACTTTTATTTCATGGGTTTCTTATAAGTTTAAAATCATTTCTGGAAACTCTAATTGTGTATTTTAAGAGTTTTACCACAATTAGAGAGTTTTGTAACAAGTAAGTACTGGAACCTTAAGGATTTTAACTGATTCACACAAAAGACGAAAGAGAAGTTCGGCCTCAATTGTAAACATTAGCAGTGAAGTCCTTACTTACAGTCTTCCTACAGAAATTTTGGGCTGTGTAAACATGAATTCCTAACATTTGATAACAAATTTAAGTGAAAACGCTCCCTAAAGTATCCGCAGTTGTAAATATTATCAGTTTTCCTGTCATATACCAGCTTTCCACTGGTAATGTCTGGGATTAAAAAACGGCAGGAAATGTAGTACGAATCCATTTATTTTTATTTCAAGGGTTTCTAACAAGTTTATAATCATTTCTGGAAACTCCAATTGCGTATTTTAAGAGTTTTACCACAATTAGTGAGTTTTGTAACAAGTAAGTCCTGGAACCTTAAGGATTTTAACTGATTCACACAAAAGACGCCAGAGAAGTTCGGCCTCAATTGTCAACATAGGCAGTATAGTGATTCCTTACAGACTTTTTACAGAAATTTTGAGGTGTATAAACATGAATTCCTAACATTTGAAAGCAAATTCAAGTGAAAATGCTCCCTAAAGTGTCCGGAGTTGTAAATATTATCAGTTTTCCGGTGATTTACCAGCTTTCCACTGGTAATGTCTGGGATTAAAAACCGGCAGGAAATGTAGTAAGAATCCATTTACTTTTATTTCAAGCTTTTCTTACAAGTATATAATCATTTCTGGAAACTCTAATTGCGTATTTTAAGAGTTTTACCACAATTAGAGAGTTTTGTAACAAGTAAGTACTGGAACCGTAAGGATTTTAACTGATTCACACAAAAGACGCCAGAGAAGTTCGGCCTCAACTGTAAACATTACCTGTGAAGTGCTTACTTACAGACTTTCTACAGAAATTTTGAGCTGTATAAACATGAATTCCTAACATTTGAAAGCAAATTCAAGTGAAAACGCTCCCTAAAGTGTCCGCAGTTGTAAATATTATCAGTTCTCCGGTCATTTACCAACTTTCCACTGGTAATGTCTGGGATTAAAAACCCGCAGGAAATGTAGTACGAATCCATTTACTTTTATTTCAAGGGTTTCTTATAAGTTTAAAATCATTTCTGGAAACTCTAATTGCGTATTTTAAGAGTTTTACCACAATTAGAGAGTTTTGTAACAAGTAAGTACTGGAACCGTAAGGATTTTAACTGATTCACACAAAAGACGCCAGAGAAGTTCGGCCTCAATTGTAAACATTAGCAGTGAAGTCCTTATTTACAGTCTTCCTACAGAAATTTTGGGCTGTGTAAACATGAATTCCTAACATTTGATAACAAATTTAAGTGAAAACGCTCCCTAAAGTGCCCGGAGTTGTAAATATTATCAGTTTTCTAGTCATTCACCAGCTTTCCACTGGTAATGTCTTGGATTAAAAAATGGCAGGAAATGTAGTACAAATCCATTTACTTTTATTTCAAGGGTTTCTTACAAGTTTATAATCATTTCTGGAAACTCTAATTGCGTATTTTAAGAGTTTTACCACAATTAGAGAGTTTTGTAACAAGTAAGTACTGGAACCGTAAGGATTTTAACTGATTCACACAAAAGACGCCAGAGAAGTTCGGCCTCAATTGTAAACATAGGCAGTATAGTGATTCCTTACAGACTTTCTACAGAAATTTTGAGGTGTATAAACATGAATTCCTAACATTTGAAAGCAAATTCAAGTGAAAACGCTCCCTAAAGTGTCCGCAGTTGTAAATATTATCAGTTTTCCGGTCATTTACCAGCTTTCCACTGGTAATGTCTGGGATTAAAAACCCGTAGGAAATGTAGTAAGAATCCATTTACTTTTATTTCAAGCTTTTCTTACAAGTATATAATCATTTCTGGAAACTCTAATTGCATATTTTAAGAGTTTTACCACAATTAGAGAGTTTTGTAACAAGTAAGTTCTGGAACCTTAAGGATTTTAACTGATTCACACAAAAGACGCCAGAGAAGTTCCGCCTCAATTGTAAACATTAGCAGTGAAGTCCTTACTTACAGGCTTCCTACAGAAATTTTGGGCTGTATAAACATGAATTCCTAACATTTGAAAGCAAATTCAAGTGAAAACGCTCCCTAAAGTGTCCGGAGTTGTAAATATTATCAGTTTTCTGGTCATTTACCAGCTTTCAACTGGTAATGTCTGGGATTAAAAAACGGCAGGAAATGTTGTAAGAATCCATTTACTTTTATTTCAAGCGTATCTTACAAGTACATAATCATTTCTGGAAACTCTAATTGTGTATTTTAAGAGTTTTACCACAATTAGAGAGTTTTGTAACAAGTAAGTACTGGAACCTTACGGATTTTAACTGATTCACACAAAAGACGCCAGAGAAGTTCGGCCTCAATTGTAAACATAGGCAGCATAGTGATTCCTTACAGACTTTCTACAGAAGTTTTGAGGTGTATAAACATGAATTCCTAACATTTGAAAGCAAATTCAAATGAAAACGCTCCCTAAAGTGTCCGCAGTTGTAAATATTATCAATTTTCCAGTCATTTACCAACTTTATACTGGTAATGTCTGGGATTAAAAACCCGTAGGAAATGTAGTAAGAATCCATTTACTTTTATTTCAAGCTTTTCTTACAAGTATATAATCATTTCTGGAAACTCTAATTGCGTATTTTAAGAGTTTTACCACAATTAGAGAGTTTTGTAACAAGTAAGTACTGGAACCTTAAGGATTTTAACTGATTCACACAAAAGACGCCAGAGAAGTTCGGCCTCAATTGTAAACATAGGCAGTATAGTGATTCCTTACAGACTTTCTACAGAAATTTTGAGGTGTATAAACATGAATTCCTAACATTTGAAAGCAAATTCAAGTGAAAACGCTCCCTAAAGTGTCCGGAGTTGTAAATATTATCAGTTTTCTGGTCATTTACCAGCTTTCAACTGGTAATGTCTGGGATTAAAAAACGGCAGGAAATGTTGTAAGAATCCATTTACTTTTATTTCAAGCGTATCTTACAAGTACATAATCATTTCTGGAAACTCTAATTGCGTATTTTAAGAGTTTTACCACAATTAGAGAGTTTTGTAACAAGTAAGTACTGGAACCTTACGGATTTTAACTGATTCACACAAAAGACGCCAGAGAAGTTCGGCCTCAATTGTAAACATAGGCAGTATAGTCATTCCTTACAGACTTTCTACAAAAATTTTGGGCTGTATAAACATGAATTCCTAACATTTGATAACAAATTTAAGTGAAAACGCTCCCTAAAGTGTCCGGAGTTGTAAATATTATCAGTTTTCCGGTCATTTACCAGCTTTCCACTGGTAATGTCTGGGATTAAAAACCGGCAGGAAATGTAGTAAGAATCCATTTACTTTTATTTCAAGCTTTTCTTACAAGTATATAATCATTTCTGGAAACTCTAATTGCGTATTTTAAGAGTTTTACCACAATTAGAGAGTTTTGTAACAAGTAAGTACTGGAACCGTAAGGATTTTAACTGATTCACACAAAAGATGCCAGAGAAGTTTGGCCTCAATTGTAAACATTAGCAGTGAAGTACTTACTTACAGACTTTCTACAGAAATTTTGAGCTGTATAAACATGAATTCCTAACATTTGAAAGCAAATTAAAGTGAAAACGCTCCCTAAAGTGTCCGGAGTTGTAAATATTATCAGTTTTCCGGTCATTTACCAGCTTTCCACTGGTAATGTCTGGGATTAAAAAACGTCAGGAAATGTAGTAAGAATCCATTTACTTTTATTTCAAGCTTTTCTTACAAGTATATAATCATTTCTGGAAACTCTAATTGCGTATTTTAAGAGCTTTACCACAATTAGATAGTTTTGTAAGAAGTAAGTACTGGAACCGTAAGGATTTTAACTGATTCACACAAAAGATGCCAGAGAAGTTCGGCCTCAATTGTAAACATTAGCAGTGAAGTCCTTACTTACAGACTTTCTACAGAAATTTTGAGCTGTATAAACATGAATTCCTAACATTTGAAAGCAAATTCAAGTGAAAACGCTCCCTAAAGTGTCCGCAGTTGTAAATATTATCAGTTTTCCAGTCATTTACCAACTTTCCACTGGTAATGTCTGGGATTCAAAACCCCCAGGAAATGTATTAAGAATCCATTTACTTTTATTTCAAGGGTTTCTTATAAGTTTAAAATCATTTCTGGAAACTCTAATTGTGTATTTTAAGAGTTTTACCACAATTAGAGAGTTTTGTAACAAGTAAGTACTGGAACCGTAAGGATTTTAACTGATTCACACGAAAGACGCCAGAGAAGTTCGGCCTCAATTGTAAACATAGGCAGTATAGTGATTCCTTACAGACTTTCTACAGAAATTTTGAGGTGTATAAACATGAATTCCTAACATTTGAAAGCAAATTCAAGTGAAAACGCTTCCTAAAGTGTCCGGAGTTGTAAATATTATCAGTTTTCCGGTCATTTACCAGCTTTCCACTGGTAATGTCTGGGATTAAAAACCCGTAGGAAATGTAGTAAGAATCCATTTACTTTTATTTCAAGCTTTTCTTACAAGTATATAATCATTTCTGGAAACTCTAATTGCATATTTTAAGAGTTTTACCACAATTAGAGAGTTTTGTAACAAGTAAGTTCTGGAACCTTAAGGATTTTAACTGATTCACACAAAAGACGCCAGAGAAGTTCCGCCTCAATTGTAAACATTAGCAGTGAAGTCCTTACTTACAGGCTTCCTACAGAAATTTTGGGCTGTATAAACATGAATTCCTAACATTTGAAAGCAAATTCAAGTGAAAACGCTCCCTAAAGTGTCCGGAGTTGTAAATATTATCAGTTTTCTGGTCATTTACCAGCTTTCAACTGGTAATGTCTGGGATTAAAAAACGGCAGGAAATGTTGTAAGAATCCATTTACTTTTATTTCAAGGGTTTCTTATAAGTTTAAAATCATTTCTGGAAACTCTAATTGTGTATTTTAAGAGTTTTACCACAATTAGAGAGTTTTGTAACAAGTAAGTACTGGAACCGTAAGGATTTTAACTGATTCACACGAAAGACGCCAGAGAAGTTCGGCCTCAATTGTAAACATTAGCAGTGAAGTCCTTACTTACAGTCTTCCTACAGAAATTTTGGGCTGTGTAAACATGAATTCCTAACATTTGATAACAAATTTAAGTGAAAACGCTCCCTAAAGTGCCCGGAGTTGTAAATATTATCAGTTTTCTAGTCATTCACCAGCTTTCCACTGGTAATGTCTTGGATTAAAAAATGGCAGGAAATGTAGTACAAATCCATTTACTTTTATTTCAAGGGTTTCTTACAGGTTTATAATCATTTCTGGAAACTCTAATTGCGTATTTTAAGAGTTTTACCACAATTAGAGAGTTTTGTAACAAGTAAGTACTGGAACCGTAAGGATTTTAACTGATTCACACAAAAGACGCCAGAGAAGTTCGGCCTCAATTGTAAACATAGGCAGTATAGTGATTCCTTACAGACTTTCTACAGAAATTTTGAGGTGTATAAACATGAATTCCTAACATTTGAAAGCAAATTCAAGTGAAAACGCTTCCTAAAGTGTCCGGAGTTGTAAATATTATCAGTTTTCCGGTCATTTACCAGCTTTCCACTGGTAATGTCTGGGATTAAAAACCCGTAGGAAATGTAGTAAGAATCCATTTACTTTTATTTCAAGCTTTTCTTACAAGTATATAATCATTTCTGGAAACTCTAATTGCATATTTTAAGAGTTTTACCACAATTAGAGAGTTTTGTAACAAGTAAGTTCTGGAACCTTAAGGATTTTAACTGATTCACACAAAAGACGCCAGAGAAGTTCCGCCTCAATTGTAAACATTAGCAGTGAAGTCCTTACTTACAGGCTTCCTACAGAAATTTTGGGCTGTATAAACATGAATTCCTAACATTTGAAAGCAAATTCAAGTGAAAACGCTCCCTAAAGTGTCCGGAGTTGTAAATATTATCAGTTTTCTGGTCATTTACCAGCTTTCAACTGGTAATGTCTGGGATTAAAAAACGGCAGGAAATGTTGTAAGAATCCATTTACTTTTATTTCAAGCGTATCTTACAAGTACATAATCATTTCTGGAAACTCTAATTGCGTATTTTAAGAGTTTTACCACAATTAGAGAGTTTTGTAACAAGTAAGTACTGGAACCTTACGGATTTTAACTGATTCACACAAAAGACGCCAGAGAAGTTCGGCCTCAATTGTAAACATAGGCAGCATAGTGATTCCTTACAGACTTTCTACAGAAGTTTTGAGGTGTATAAACATGAATTCCTAACATTTGAAAGCAAATTCAAATGAAAACGCTCCCTAAAGTGTCCGCAGTTGTAAATATTATCAATTTTCCAGTCATTTACCAACTTTATACTGGTAATGTCTGGGATTAAAAACCCGTAGGAAATGTAGTAAGAATCCATTTACTTTTATTTCAAGCTTTTCTTACAAGTATATAATCATTTCTGGAAACTCTAATTGCGTATTTTAAGAGTTTTACCACAATTAGAGTGTTTTGTAACAAGTAAGTACTGGAACCATAAGGATTTTAACTGATTCACACAAAAGACGCCAGAGAAGTTCCGCCTCAATTGTAAACATAGGCAGTATAGTGATTCCTTACAGACTTTCTACAGAAATTTTGAGGTGTATAAACATGAATTCCTAACATTTGAAAGCAAATTCAAGTGAAAACGCTCCCTAAAGTGTCCGGAGTTGTAAATATTATCAGTTTTCTGGTCATTTACCAGCTTTCAACTGGTAATGTCTGGGATTAAAAAACGGCAGGAAATGTTGTAAGAATCCATTTACTTTTATTTCAAGCGTATCTTACAAGTACATAATCATTTCTGGAAACTCTAATTGCGTATTTTAAGAGTTTTACCACAATTAGAGAGTTTTGTAACAAGTAAGTACTGGAACCTTACGGATTTTAACTGATTCACACAAAAGACGCCAGAGAAGTTCGGCCTCAATTGTAAACATAGGCAGTATAGTCATTCCTTACAGACTTTCTACAAAAATTTTGGGCTGTATAAACATGAATTCCTAACATTTGATAACAAATTTAAGTGAAAACGCTCCCTAAAGTGTCCGGAGTTGTAAATATTATCAGTTTTCCGGTCATTTACCAGCTTTCCACTGGTAATGTCTGGGATTAAAAAACGGCAGGAAATGTAGTAAGAATCCATTTACTTTTATTTCAAGCTTTTCTTACAAGTATATAATCATTTCTGGAAACTCTAATTGCGTATTTTAAGAGTTTTACCACAATTAGAGAGTTTTGTAACAAGTAAGTACTGGAACCGTAAGGATTTTAACTGATTCACACAAAAGATGCCAGAGAAGTTTGGCCTCAATTGTAAACATTAGCAGTGAAGTACTTACTTACAGACTTTCTACAGAAATTTTGAGCTGTATAAACATGAATTCCTAACATTTGAAAGCAAATTCAAGTGAAAACGCTCCCTAAAGTGTCCGCAGTTGTAAATATTATCAGTTTTCCAGTCATTTACCAACTTTCCACTGGTAATGTCTGGGATTCAAAACCCCCAGGAAATGTATTAAGAATCCATTTACTTTTATTTCAAGGGTTTCTTATAAGTTTAAAATCATTTCTGGAAACTCTAATTGTGTATTTTAAGAGTTTTACCACAATTAGAGAGTTTTGTAACAAGTAAGTACTGGAACCGTAAGGATTTTAACTGATTCACACGAAAGACGCCAGAGAAGTTCGGCCTCAATTGTAAACATTAGCAGTGAAGTCCTTACTTACAGTCTTCCTACAGAAATTTTGGGCTGTGTAAACATGAATTCCTAACATTTGATAACAAATTTAAGTGAAAACGCTCCCTAAAGTGCCCGGAGTTGTAAATATTATCAGTTTTCTAGTCATTCACCAGCTTTCCACTGGTAATGTCTTGGATTAAAAAATGGCAGGAAATGTAGTACAAATCCATTTACTTTTATTTCAAGGGTTTCTTACAAGTTTATAATCATTTCTGGAAACTCTAATTGCGTATTTTAAGAGTTTTACCACAATTAGAGAGTTTTGTAACAAGTAAGTACTGGAACCGTAAGGATTTTAACTGATTCACACAAAAGACGCCAGAGAAGTTCGGCCTCAATTGTAAACATAGGCAGTATAGTGATTCCTTACAGACTTTCTACAGAAATTTTGAGGTGTATAAACATGAATTCCTAACATTTGAAAGCAAATTCAAGTGAAAACGCTTCCTAAAGTGTCCGGAGTTGTAAATATTATCAGTTTTCCGGTCATTTACCAGCTTTCCACTGGTAATGTCTGGGATTAAAAACCCGTAGGAAATGTAGTAAGAATCCATTTACTTTTATTTCAAGCTTTTCTTACAAGTATATAATCATTTCTGGAAACTCTAATTGCATATTTTAAGAGTTTTACCACAATTAGAGAGTTTTGTAACAAGTAAGTTCTGGAACCTTAAGGATTTTAACTGATTCACACAAAAGACGCCAGAGAAGTTCCGCCTCAATTGTAAACATTAGCAGTGAAGTCCTTACTTACAGGCTTCCTACAGAAATTTTGGGCTGTATAAACATGAATTCCTAACATTTGAAAGCAAATTCAAGTGAAAACGCTCCCTAAAGTGTCCGGAGTTGTAAATATTATCAGTTTTCTGGTCATTTACCAGCTTTCAACTGGTAATGTCTGGGATTAAAAAACGGCAGGAAATGTTGTAAGAATCCATTTACTTTTATTTCAAGCGTATCTTACAAGTACATAATCATTTCTGGAAACTCTAATTGCGTATTTTAAGAGTTTTACCACAATTAGAGAGTTTTGTAACAAGTAAGTACTGGAACCTTACGGATTTTAACTGATTCACACAAAAGACGCCAGAGAAGTTCGGCCTCAATTGTAAACATAGGCAGCATAGTGATTCCTTACAGACTTTCTACAGAAGTTTTGAGGTGTATAAACATGAATTCCTAACATTTGAAAGCAAATTCAAATGAAAACGCTCCCTAAAGTGTCCGCAGTTGTAAATATTATCAATTTTCCAGTCATTTACCAACTTTATACTGGTAATGTCTGGGATTAAAAACCCGTAGGAAATGTAGTAAGAATCCATTTACTTTTATTTCAAGCTTTTCTTACAAGTATATAATCATTTCTGGCAACTCTAATTGCGTATTTTAAGAGTTTTACCACAATTAGAGTGTTTTGTAACAAGTAAGTACTGGAACCATAAGGATTTTAACTGATTCACACAAAAGGCGCCAGAGAAGTTCCGCGTCAATTGTAAACATAGGCAGTATAGTGATTCCTTACAGACTTTCTACAGAAATTTTGAGGTGTATAAACATGAATTCCTAACATTTGAAAGCAAATTCAAGTGAAAACGCTCCCTAAAGTGTCCGGAGTTGTAAATATTATCAGTTTTCTGGTCATTTACCAGCTTTCAACTGGTAATGTCTGGGATTAAAAAACGGCAGGAAATGTTGTAAGAATCCATTTACTTTTATTTCAAGCGTATCTTACAAGTACATAATCATTTCTGGAAACTCTAATTGCGTATTTTAAGAGTTTTACCACAATTAGAGAGTTTTGTAACAAGAAAGTACTGGAACCTTACGGATTTTAATTGATTCACACAAAAGACGCCAGAGAAGTTCGGCCTCAATTGTACACATAGGCAGTATAGTCATTCCTTACAGATTTCTACAAAAATTTTGGGCTGTATAAACATGAATTCCTAACATTTGATAACAAATTTAAGTGAAAACGCTCCCTAAAGTGTCCGGAGTTGTAAATATTATCAGTTTTCCGGTCATTTACCAGCTTTCCACTGGTAATGTCTGGGATTAAAAACCGGCAGGAAATGTAGTAAGAATCCATTTACTTTTATTTCAAGCTTTTCTTACAAGTATATAATCATTTCTGGAAACTCTAATTGCGTATTTTAAGAGTTTTACCACAATTAGAGAGTTTTGTAACAAGTAAGTACTGGAACCGTAAGGATTTTAACTGATTCACACAAAAGATGCCAGAGAAGTTTGGCCTCAATTGTAAACATTAGCAGTGAAGTACTTACTTACAGACTTTCTACAGAAATTTTGAGCTGTATAAACATGAATTCCTAACATTTGAAAGCAAATTCAAGTGAAAACGCTCCCTAAAGTGTCCGGAGTTGTAAATATTATCAGTTTTCCGGTCATTTACCAGTTTCCACTGGTAATGTCTGGGATTAAAAAACGGCAGGAAATGTAGTAAGAATCCATTTACTTTTATTTCAAGCTTTTCTTACAAGTATATAATCATTTCTGGAAACTCTAATTGCGTATTTTAAGAGCTTTACCACAATTAGATAGTTTTGTAAGAAGTAAGTACTGGAACCGTAAGGATTTTAACTGATTCACACAAAAGATGCCAGAGAAGTTCGGCCTCAATTGTAAACATTAGCAGTGAAGTCCTTACTTACAGACTTTCTACAGAAATTTTGAGCTGTATAAACATGAATTCCTAACATTTGAAAGCAAATTCAAGTGAAAACGCTCCCTAAAGTGTCCGCAGTTGTAAATATTATCAGTTTTCCAGTCATTTACCAACTTTCCACTGGTAATGTCTGGGATTCAAAACCCCCAGGAAATGTATTAAGAATCCATTTACTTTTATTTCAAGGGTTTCTTATAAGTTTAAAATCATTTCTGGAAACTCTAATTGTGTATTTTAAGAGTTTTACCACAATTAGAGAGTTTTGTAACAAGTAAGTACTGGAACCGTAAGGATTTTAACTGATTCACACGAAAGACGCCAGAGAAGTTCGGCCTCAATTGTAAACATTAGCAGTGAAGTCCTTACTTACAGTCTTCCTACAGAAATTTTGGGCTGTGTAAACATGAATTCCTAACATTTGATAACAAATTTAAGTGAAAACGCTCCCTAAAGTGCCCGGAGTTGTAAATATTATCAGTTTTCTAGTCATTCACCAGCTTTCCACTGGTAATGTCTTGGATTAAAAAATGGCAGGAAATGTAGTACAAATCCATTTACTTTTATTTCAAGGGTTTCTTACAAGTTTATAATCATTTCTGGAAACTCTAATTGCGTATTTTAAGAGTTTTACCACAATTAGAGAGTTTTGTAACAAGTAAGTACTGGAACCGTAAGGATTTTAACTGATTCACACAAAAGACGCCAGAGAAGTTCGGCCTCAATTGTAAACATAGGCAGTATAGTGATTCCTTACAGACTTTCTACAGAAATTTTGAGGTGTATAAACATGAATTCCTAACATTTGAAAGCAAATTCAAGTGAAAACGCTTCCTAAAGTGTCCGGAGTTGTAAATATTATCAGTTTTCCGGTCATTTACCAGCTTTCCACTGGTAATGTCTGGGATTAAAAACCCGTAGGAAATGTAGTAAGAATCCATTTACTTTTATTTCAAGCTTTTCTTACAAGTATATAATCATTTCTGGAAACTCTAATTGCATATTTTAAGAGTTTTACCACAATTAGAGAGTTTTGTAACAAGTAAGTTCTGGAACCTTAAGGATTTTAACTGATTCACACAAAAGACGCCAGAGAAGTTCCGCCTCAATTGTAAACATTAGCAGTGAAGTCCTTACTTACAGGCTTCCTACAGAAATTTTGGGCTGTATAAACATGAATTCCTAACATTTGAAAGCAAATTCAAGTGAAAACGCTCCCTAAAGTGTCCGGAGTTGTAAATATTATCAGTTTTCTGGTCATTTACCAGCTTTCAACTGGTAATGTCTGGGATTAAAAAACGGCAGGAAATGTTGTAAGAATCCATTTACTTTTATTTCAAGCGTATCTTACAAGTACATAATCATTTCTGGAAACTCTAATTGCGTATTTTAAGAGTTTTACCACAATTAGAGAGTTTTGTAACAAGTAAGTACTGGAACCTTACGGATTTTAACTGATTCACACAAAAGACGCCAGAGAAGTTCGGCCTCAATTGTAAACATAGGCAGCATAGTGATTCCTTACAGACTTTCTACAGAAGTTTTGAGGTGTATAAACATGAATTCCTAACATTTGAAAGCAAATTCAAATGAAAACGCTCCCTAAAGTGTCCGCAGTTGTAAATATTATCAATTTTCCAGTCATTTACCAACTTTATACTGGTAATGTCTGGGATTAAAAACCCGTAGGAAATGTAGTAAGAATCCATTTACTTTTATTTCAAGCTTTTCTTACAAGTATATAATCATTTCTGGCAACTCTAATTGCGTATTTTAAGAGTTTTACCACAATTAGAGTGTTTTGTAACAAGTAAGTACTGGAACCATAAGGATTTTAACTGATTCACACAAAAGGCGCCAGAGAAGTTCCGCGTCAATTGTAAACATAGGCAGTATAGTGATTCCTTACAGACTTTCTACAGAAATTTTGAGGTGTATAAACATGAATTCCTAACATTTGAAAGCAAATTCAAGTGAAAACGCTCCCTAAAGTGTCCGGAGTTGTAAATATTATCAGTTTTCTGGTCATTTACCAGCTTTCAACTGGTAATGTCTGGGATTAAAAAACGGCAGGAAATGTTGTAAGAATCCATTTACTTTTATTTCAAGCGTATCTTACAAGTACATAATCATTTCTGGAAACTCTAATTGCGTATTTTAAGAGTTTTACCACAATTAGAGAGTTTTGTAACAAGAAAGTACTGGAACCTTACGGATTTTAATTGATTCACACAAAAGACGCCAGAGAAGTTCGGCCTCAATTGTAAACATAGGCAGTATAGTCATTCCTTACAGATTTCTACAAAAATTTTGGGCTGTATAAACATGAATTCCTAACATTTGATAACAAATTTAAGTGAAAACGCTCCCTAAAGTGTCCGGAGTTGTAAATATTATCAGTTTTCCGGTCATTTACCAGCTTTCCACTGGTAATGTCTGGGATTAAAAACCGGCAGGAAATGTAGTAAGAATCCATTTACTTTTATTTCAAGCTTTTCTTACAAGTATATAATCATTTCTGGAAACTCTAATTGCGTATTTTAAGAGTTTTACCACAATTAGAGAGTTTTGTAACAAGTAAGTACTGGAACCGTAAGGATTTTAACTGATTCACACAAAAGATGCCAGAGAAGTTTGGCCTCAATTGTAAACATTAGCAGTGAAGTACTTACTTACAGACTTTCTACAGAAATTTTGAGCTGTATAAACATGAATTCCTAACATTTGAAAGCAAATTCAAGTGAAAACGCTCCCTAAAGTGTCCGGAGTTGTAAATATTATCAGTTTTCCGGTCATTTACCAGTTTCCACTGGTAATGTCTGGGATTAAAAAACGGCAGGAAATGTAGTAAGAATCCATTTACTTTTATTTCAAGCTTTTCTTACAAGTATATAATCATTTCTGGAAACTCTAATTGCGTATTTTAAGAGCTTTACCACAATTAGATAGTTTTGTAAGAAGTAAGTACTGGAACCGTAAGGATTTTAACTGATTCACACAAAAGATGCCAGAGAAGTTCGGCCTCAATTGTAAACATTAGCAGTGAAGTCCTTACTTACAGACTTTCTACAGAAATTTTGAGCTGTATAAACATGAATTCCTAACATTTGAAAGCAAATTCAAGTGAAAACGCTCCCTAAAGTGTCCGCAGTTGTAAATATTATCAGTTTTCCAGTCATTTACCAACTTTCCACTGGTAATGTCTGGGATTCAAAACCCCCAGGGAATGTATTAAGAATCCATTTACTTTTATTTCAAGGGTTTCTTATAAGTTTAAAATCATTTCTGGAAACTCTAATTGTGTATTTTAAGAGTTTTACCACAATTAGAGAGTTTTGTAACAAGTAAGTACTGGAACCGTAAGGATTTTAACTGATTCACACGAAAGACGCCAGAGAAGGTCGGCCTCAATTGTAAACATTAGCAGTGAAGTCCTTACTTACAGTCTTCCTACAGAAATTTTGGGCTGTGTATACATGAATTCCTAACATTTGATAACAAATTTAAGTGAAAACGCTCCCTAAAGTGCCCGGAGTTGTAAATATTATCAGTTTTCTAGTCATTCACCAGCTTTCCACTGGTAATGTCTTGGATTAAAAAATGGCAGGAAATGTAGTACAAATCCATTTACTTTTATTTCAAGGGTTTCTTACAAGTTTATAATCATTTCTGGAAACTCTAATTGCGTATTTTAAGAGTTTTACCACAATTAGAGAGTTTTGTAACAAGTAAGTACTGGAACCGTAAGGATTTTAACTGATTCACACAAAAGACGCCAGAGAAGTTCGGCCTCAATTGTAAACATAGGCAGTATAGTGATTCCTTACAGACTTTCTACAGAAATTTTGAGGTGTATAAACATGAATTCCTAACATTTGAAAGCAAATTCAAGTGAAAACGCTTCCTAAAGTGTCCGGAGTTGTAAATATTATCAGTTTTCCGGTCATTTACCAGCTTTCCACTGGTAATGTCTGGGATTAAAAACCCGTAGGAAATGTAGTAAGAATCCATTTACTTTTATTTCAAGCTTTTCTTACAAGTATATAATCATTTCTGGAAACTCTAATTGCATATTTTAAGAGTTTTACCACAATTAGAGAGTTTTGTAACAAGTAAGTTCTGGAACCTTAAGGATTTTAACTGATTCACACAAAAGACGCCAGAGAAGTTCCGCCACAATTGTAAACATTAGCAGTGAAGTCCTTACTTACAGGCTTCCTACAGAAATTTTGGGCTGTATAAACATGAATTCCTAACATTTGAAAGCAAATTCAAGTGAAAACGCTCCCTAAAGTGTCCGGAGTTGTAAATATTATCAGTTTTCTGGTCATTTACCAGCTTTCAACTGGTAATGTCTGGGATTAAAAAACGGCAGGAAATGTTGTAAGAATCCATTTACTTTTATTTCAAGCGTATCTTACAAGTACATAATCATTTCTGGAAACTCTAATTGCGTATTTTAAGAGTTTTACCACAATTAGAGAGTTTTGTAACAAGTAAGTACTGGAACCTTACGGATTTTAACTGATTCACACAAAAGACGCCAGAGAAGTTCGGCCTCAATTGTAAACATAGGCAGGATAGTGATTCCTTACAGACTTTCTACAGAAGTTTTGAGGTGTATAAACATGAATTCCTAACATTTGAAAGCAAATTCAAATGAAAACGCTCCCTAAAGTGTCCGCAGTTGTAAATATTATCAATTTTCCAGTCATTTACCAACTTTATACTGGTAATGTCTGGGATTAAAAACCCGTAGGAAATGTAGTAAGAATCCATTTACTTTTATTTCAAGCTTTTCTTACAAGTATATAATCATTTCTGGAAACTCTAATTGCGTATTTTAAGAGTTTTACCACAATTAGAGTGTTTTGTAACAAGTAAGTACTGGAACCATAAGGATTTTAACTGATTCACACAAAAGACGCCAGAGAAGTTCCGCCTCAATTGTAAACATAGGCAGTATAGTGATTCCTTACAGACTTTCTACAGAAATTTTGAGGTGTATAAACATGAATTCCTAACATTTGAAAGCAAATTCAAGTGAAAACGCTCCCTAAAGTGTCCGGAGTTGTAAATATTATCAGTTTTCTGGTCATTTACCAGCTTTCAACTGGTAATGTCTGGGATTAAAAAACGGCAGGAAATGTTGTAAGAATCCATTTACTTTTATTTCAAGCGTATCTTACAAGTACATAATCATTTCTGGAAACTCTAATTGCGTATTTTAAGAGTTTTACCACAATTAGAGAGTTTTGTAACAAGTAAGTACTGGAACCTTACGGATTTTAACTGATTCACACAAAAGACGCCAGAGAAGTTCGGCCTCAATTGTAAACATAGGCAGTATAGTCATTCCTTACAGACTTTCTACAAAAATTTTGGGCTGTATAAACATGAATTCCTAACATTTGAAAGCAAATTCAAGTGAAAACGCTCCCTAAAGTGTCCGGAGTTGTAAATATTATCAGTTTTCCGGTCATTTACCAGCTTTCCACTGGTAATGTCTGGGATTGAAAAACGGCAGGAAATGTAGTAAGAATCCATTTACTTTTATTTCAAGCTTTTCTTACAAGTATATAATCATTTCTGGAAACTCTAATTGCGTATTTTAAGAGTTTTACCACAATTAGAGAGTTTTGTAACAAGTAAGTACTGGAACCGTAAGGATTTTAACTGATTCACACAAAAGATGCCAGAGAAGTTTGGCCTCAATTGTAAACATTAGCAGTGAAGTACTTACTTACAGACTTTCTACAGAAATTTTGAGCTGTATAAACATGAATTCCTAACATTTGAAAGCAAATTCAAGTGAAAACGCTCCCTAAAGTGTCCGGAGTTGTAAATATTATCAGTTTTCCGGTCATTTACCAGTTTCCACTGGTAATGTCTGGGATTAAAAAACGGCAGGAAATGTAGTAAGAATCCATTTACTTTTATTTCAAGCTTTTCTTACAAGTATATAATTATTTCTGGAAACTCTAATTGCGTATTTTAAGAGCTTTACCACAATTAGATAGTTTTGTAAGAAGTAAGTACTGGAACCGTAAGGATTTTAACTGATTCACACAAAAGATGCCAGAGAAGTTCGGCCTCAATTGTAAACATTAGCAGTGAAGTCCTTACTTACAGACTTTCTACAGAAATTTTGAGCTGTATAAACATGAATTCCTAACATTTGAAAGCAAATTCAAGTGAAAACGCTCCCTAAAGTGTCCGCAGTTGTAAATATTATCAGTTTTCCAGTCATTTACCAACTTTCCACTGGTAATGTCTGGGATTCAAAACCCCCAGGAAATGTATTAAGAATCCATTTACTTTTATTTCAAGGGTTTCTTATAAGTTTAAAATCATTTCTGGAAACTCTAATTGTGTATTTTAAGAGTTTTACCACAATTAGAGAGTTTTGTAACAAGTAAGTACTGGAACCGTAAGGATTTTAACTGATTCACACGAAAGACGCCAGAGAAGTTCGGCCTCAATTGTAAACATTAGCAGTGAAGTCCTTACTTACAGTCTTCCTACAGAAATTTTGGGCTGTGTAAACATGAATTCCTAACATTTGATAACAAATTTAAGTGAAAACGCTCCCTAAAGTGCCCGGAGTTGTAAATATTATCAGTTTTCTAGTCATTCACCAGCTTTCCACTGGTAATGTCTTGGATTAAAAAATGGCAGGAAATGTAGTACAAATCCATTTACTTTTATTTCAAGGGTTTCTTACAAGTTTATAATCATTTCTGGAAACTCTAATTGCGTATTTTAAGAGTTTTACCACAATTAGAGAGTTTTGTAACAAGTAAGTACTGGAACCGTAAGGATTTTAACTAATTCACACAAAAGACGCCAGAGAAGTTCGGCCTCAATTGTAAACATAGGCAGTATAGTGATTCCTTACAGACTTTCTACAGAAATTTTGAGGTGTATAAACATGAATTCCTAACATTTGAAAGCAAATTCAAGTGAAAACGCTTCCTAAAGTGTCCGGAGTTGTAAATATTATCAGTTTTCCGGTCATTTACCAGCTTTCCACTGGTAATGTCTGGGATTAAAAACCCGTAGGAAATGTAGTAAGAATCCATTTACTTTTATTTCAAGCTTTTCTTACAAGTATATAATCATTTCTGGAAACTCTAATTGCATATTTTAAGAGTTTTACCACAATTAGAGAGTTTTGTAACAAGTAAGTTCTGGAACCTTAAGGATTTTAACTGATTCACACAAAAGACGCCAGAGAAGTTCCGCCACAATTGTAAACATTAGCAGTGAAGTCCTTACTTACAGGCTTCCTACAGAAATTTTGGGCTGTATAAACATGAATTCCTAACATTTGAAAGCAAATTCAAGTGAAAACGCTCCCTAAAGTGTCCGGAGTTGTAAATATTATCAGTTTTCTGGTCATTTACCAGCTTTCAACTGGTAATGTCTGGGATTAAAAAACGGCAGGAAATGTTGTAAGAATCCATTTACTTTTATTTCAAGCGTATCTTACAAGTACATAATCATTTCTGGAAACTCTAATTGCGTATTTTAAGAGTTTTACCACAATTAGAGAGTTTTGTAACAAGTAAGTACTGGAACCTTACGGATTTTAACTGATTCACACAAAAGACGCCAGAGAAGTTCGGCCTCAATTGTAAACATAGGCAGGATAGTGATTCCTTACAGACTTTCTACAGAAGTTTTGAGGTGTATAAACATGAATTCCTAACATTTGAAAGCAAATTCAAATGAAAACGCTCCCTAAAGTGTCCGCAGTTGTAAATATTATCAATTTTCCAGTCATTTACCAACTTTATACTGGTAATGTCTGGGATTAAAAACCCGTAGGAAATGTAGTAAGAATCCATTTACTTTTATTTCAAGCTTTTCTTACAAGTATATAATCATTTCTGGAAACTCTAATTGCGTATTTTAAGAGTTTTACCACAATTAGAGTGTTTTGTAACAAGTAAGTACTGGAACCATAAGGATTTTAACTGATTCACACAAAAGACGCCAGAGAAGTTCCGCCTCAATTGTAAACATAGGCAGTATAGTGATTCCTTACAGACTTTCTACAGAAATTTTGAGGTGTATAAACATGAATTCCTAACATTTGAAAGCAAATTCAAGTGAAAACGCTCCCTAAAGTGTCCGGAGTTGTAAATATTATCAGTTTTCTGGTCATTTACCAGCTTTCAACTGGTAATGTCTGGGATTAAAAAACGGCAGGAAATGTTGTAAGAATCCATTTACTTTTATTTCAAGCGTATCTTACAAGTACATAATCATTTCTGGAAACTCTAATTGCGTATTTTAAGAGTTTTACCACAATTAGAGAGTTTTGTAACAAGTAAGTACTGGAACCTTACGGATTTTAACTGATTCACACAAAAGACGCCAGAGAAGTTCGGCCTCAATTGTAAACATAGGCAGTATAGTCATTCCTTACAGACTTTCTACAAAAATTTTGGGCTGTATAAACATGAATTCCTAACATTTGAAAGCAAATTCAAGTGAAAACGCTCCCTAAAGTGTCCGGAGTTGTAAATATTATCAGTTTTCCGGTCATTTACCAGCTTTCCACTGGTAATGTCTGGGATTGAAAAACGGCAGGAAATGTAGTAAGAATCCATTTACTTTTATTTCAAGCTTTTCTTACAAGTATATAATCATTTCTGGAAACTCTAATTGCGTATTTTAAGAGTTTTACCACAATTAGAGAGTTTTGTAACAAGTAAGTACTGGAACCGTAAGGATTTTAACTGATTCACACAAAAGATGCCAGAGAAGTTTGGCCTCAATTGTAAACATTAGCAGTGAAGTACTTACTTACAGACTTTCTACAGAAATTTTGAGCTGTATAAACATGAATTCCTAACATTTGAAAGCAAATTCAAGTGAAAACGCTCCCTAAAGTGTCCGGAGTTGTAAATATTATCAGTTTTCCGGTCATTTACCAGTTTCCACTGGTAATGTCTGGGATTAAAAAACGGCAGGAAATGTAGTAAGAATCCATTTACTTTTATTTCAAGCTTTTCTTACAAGTATATAATTATTTCTGGAAACTCTAATTGCGTATTTTAAGAGCTTTACCACAATTAGATAGTTTTGTAAGAAGTAAGTACTGGAACCGTAAGGATTTTAACTGATTCACACAAAAGATGCCAGAGAAGTTCGGCCTCAATTGTAAACATTAGCAGTGAAGTCCTTACTTACAGACTTTCTACAGAAATTTTGAGCTGTATAAACATGAATTCCTAACATTTGAAAGCAAATTCAAGTGAAAACGCTCCCTAAAGTGTCCGCAGTTGTAAATATTATCAGTTTTCCAGTCATTTACCAACTTTCCACTGGTAATGTCTGGGATTCAAAACCCCCAGGAAATGTATTAAGAATCCATTTACTTTTATTTCAAGGGTTTCTTATAAGTTTAAAATCATTTCTGGAAACTCTAATTGTGTATTTTAAGAGTTTTACCACAATTAGAGAGTTTTGTAACAAGTAAGTACTGGAACCGTAAGGATTTTAACTGATTCACACGAAAGACGCCAGAGAAGTTCGGCCTCAATTGTAAACATTAGCAGTGAAGTCCTTACTTACAGTCTTCCTACAGAAATTTTGGGCTGTGTAAACATGAATTCCTAACATTTGATAACAAATTTAAGTGAAAACGCTCCCTAAAGTGCCCGGAGTTGTAAATATTATCAGTTTTCTAGTCATTCACCAGCTTTCCACTGGTAATGTCTTGGATTAAAAAATGGCAGGAAATGTAGTACAAATCCATTTACTTTTATTTCAAGGGTTTCTTACAAGTTTATAATCATTTCTGGAAACTCTAATTGCGTATTTTAAGAGTTTTACCACAATTAGAGAGTTTTGTAACAAGTAAGTACTGGAACCGTAAGGATTTTAACTAATTCACACAAAAGACGCCAGAGAAGTTCGGCCTCAATTGTAAACATAGGCAGTATAGTGATTCCTTACAGACTTTCTACAGAAATTTTGAGGTGTATAAACATGAATTCCTAACATTTGAAAGCAAATTCAAGTGAAAACGCTTCCTAAAGTGTCCGGAGTTGTAAATATTATCAGTTTTCCGGTCATTTACCAGCTTTCCACTGGTAATGTCTGGGATTAAAAACCCTTAGGAAATGTAGTAAGAATCCATTTACTTTTATTTCAAGCTTTTCTTACAAGTATATAATCATTTCTGGAAACTCTAATTTCATATTTTAAGAGTTTTACCACAATTAGAGAGTTTTGTAACAAGTAAGTTCTGGAACCTTAAGGATTTTAACTGATTCACACAAAAGACGCCAGAGAAGTTCCGCCTCAATTGTAAACATTAGCAGTGAAGTCCTTACTTACAGGCTTCCTACAGAAATTTTGGGCTGTATAAACATGAATTCCTAACATTTGAAAGCAAATTCAAGTGAAAACGCTCCCTAAAGTGTCCGGAGTTGTAAATATTATCAGTTTTCTGGTCATTTACCAGCTTTCAACTGGTAATGTCTGGGATTAAAAAACGGCAGGAAATGTTGTAAGAATCCATTTACTTTTATTTCAAGCGTATCTTACAAGTACATAATCATTTCTGGAAACTCTAATTGCGTATTTTAAGAGTTTTACCACAATTAGAGAGTTTTGTAACAAGTAAGTACTGGAACCTTACGGATTTTAACTGATTCACACAAAAGACGCCAGAGAAGTTCGGCCTCAATTGTAAACATAGGCAGCATAGTGATTCCTTACAGACTTTCTACAGAAGTTTTGAGGTGTATAAACATGAATTCCTAACATTTGAAAGCAAATTCAAATGAAAACGCTCCCTAAAGTGTCCGCAGTTGTAAATATTATCAATTTTCCAGTCATTTACCAACTTTCCACTGGTAATGTCTGGGATTAAAAACCGGCAGGAAATGTAGTAAGAATCCATTTACTTTTATTTCAAGCTTTTCTTACAAGTATATAATCATTTCTGGCAACTCTAATTGCGTATTTTAAGAGTTTTACCACAATTAGAGTGTTTTGTAACAAGTAAGTACTGGAACCATAAGGATTTTAACTGATTCACACAAAAGGCGCCAGAGAAGTTCCGCCTCAATTGTAAACATAGGCAGTATAGTGATTCCTTACAGACTTTCTACAGAAATTTTGAGGTGTATAAACATGAATTCCTAACATTTGAAAGCAAATTCAAGTGAAAACGCTCCCTAAAGTGTCCGGAGTTGTAAATATTATCAGTTTTCTGGTCATTTACCAGCTTTCAACTGGTAATGTCTGGGATTAAAAAACGGCAGGAAATGTTGTAAGAATCCATTTACTTTTATTTCAAGCGTATCTTACAAGTACATAATCATTTCTGGAAACTCTAATTGCGTATTTTAAGAGTTTTACCACAATTAGAGAGTTTTGTAACAAGAAAGTACTGGAACCTTACGGATTTTAACTGATTCACACAAAAGACGCCAGAGAAGTTCGGCCTCAATTGTAAACATAGGCAGTATAGTCATTCCTTACAGATTTCTACAAAAATTTTGGGCTGTATAAACATGAATTCCTAACATTTGATAACAAATTTAAGTGAAAACGCTCCCTAAAGTGTCCGGAGTTGTAAATATTATCAGTTTTCCGGTCATTTACCAGCTTTCCACTGGTAATGTCTGGGATTAAAAACCGGCAGGAAATGTAGTAAGAATCCATTTACTTTTATTTCAAGCTTTTCTTACAAGTATATAATCATTTCTGGAAACTCTAATTGCGTATTTTAAGAGTTTTACCACAATTAGAGAGTTTTGTAACAAGTAAGTACTGGAACCGTAAGGATTTTAACTGATTCACACAAAAGATGCCAGAGAAGTTTGGCCTCAATTGTAAACATTAGCAGTGAAGTACTTACTTACAGACTTTCTACAGAAATTTTGAGCTGTATAAACATGAATTCCTAACATTTGAAAGCAAATTCAAGTGAAAACGCTCCCTAAAGTGTCCGGAGTTGTAAATATTATCAGTTTTCCGGTCATTTACCAGTTTCCACTGGTAATGTCTGGGATTAAAAAACGGCAGGAAATGTAGTAAGAATCCATTTACTTTTATTTCAAGCTTTTCTTACAAGTATATAATCATTTCTGGAAACTCTAATTGCGTATTTTAAGAGCTTTACCACAATTAGATAGTTTTGTAAGAAGTAAGTACTGGAACCGTAAGGATTTTAACTGATTCACACAAAAGATGCCAGAGAAGTTCGGCCTCAATTGTAAACATTAGCAGTGAAGTCCTTACTTACAGACTTTCTACAGAAATTTTGAGCTGTATAAACATGAATTCCTAACATTTGAAAGCAAATTCAAGTGAAAACGCTCCCTAAAGTGTCCGCAGTTGTAAATATTATCAGTTTTCCAGTCATTTACCAACTTTCCACTGGTAATGTCTGGGATTCAAAACCCCCAGGAAATGTATTAAGAATCCATTTACTTTTATTTCAAGGGTTTCTTATAAGTTTAAAATCATTTCTGGAAACTCTAATTGTGTATTTTAAGAGTTTTACCACAATTAGAGAGTTTTGTAACAAGTAAGTACTGGAACCGTAAGGATTTTAACTGATTCACACGAAAGACGCCAGAGAAGTTCGGCCTCAATTGTAAACATTAGCAGTGAAGTCCTTACTTACAGTCTTCCTACAGAAATTTTGGGCTGTGTAAACATGAATTCCTAACATTTGATAACAAATTTAAGTGAAAACGCTCCCTAAAGTGCCCGGAGTTGTAAATATTATCAGTTTTCTAGTCATTCACCAGCTTTCCACTGGTAATGTCTTGGATTAAAAAATGGCAGGAAATGTAGTACAAATCCATTTACTTTTATTTCAAGGGTTTCTTACAAGTTTATAATCATTTCTGGAAACTCTAATTGCGTATTTTAAGAGTTTTACCACAATTAGAGAGTTTTGTAACAAGTAAGTACTGGAACCGTAAGGATTTTAACTGATTCACACAAAAGACGCCAGAGAAGTTCGGCCTCAATTGTAAACATAGGCAGTATAGTGATTCCTTACAGACTTTCTACAGAAATTTTGAGGTGTATAAACATGAATTCCTAACATTTGAAAGCAAATTCAAGTGAAAACGCTTCCTAAAGTGTCCGGAGTTGTAAATATTATCAGTTTTCCGGTCATTTACCAGCTTTCCACTGGTAATGTCTGGGATTAAAAACCCGTAGGAAATGTAGTAAGAATCCATTTACTTTTATTTCAAGCTTTTCTTACAAGTATATAATCATTTCTGGAAACTCTAATTGCATATTTTAAGAGTTTTACCACAATTAGAGAGTTTTGTAACAAGTAAGTTCTGGAACCTTAAGGATTTTAACTGATTCACACAAAAGACGCCAGAGAAGTTCCGCCTCAATTGTAAACATTAGCAGTGAAGTCCTTACTTACAGGCTTCCTACAGAAATTTTGGGCTGTATAAACATGAATTCCTAACATTTGAAAGCAAATTCAAGTGAAAACGCTCCCTAAAGTGTCCGGAGTTGTAAATATTATCAGTTTTCTGGTCATTTACCAGCTTTCAACTGGTAATGTCTGGGATTAAAAAACGGCAGGAAATGTTGTAAGAATCCATTTACTTTTATTTAAAGCGTATCTTACAAGTACATAATCATTTCTGGAAACTCTAATTGCGTATTTTAAGAGTTTTACCACAATTAGAGAGTTTTGTAACAAGAAAGTACTGGAACCTTACGGATTTTAACTGATTCACACAAAAGACGCCAGAGAAGTTCGGCCTCAATTGTAAACATAGGCAGTATAGTCATTCCTTACAGATTTCTACAAAAATTTTGCGCTGTATAAACATGAATTCCTAACATTTGATAACAAATTTAAGTGAAAACGCTCCCTAAAGTGTCCGGAGTTGTAAATATTATCAGTTTTCCGGTCATTTACCAGCTTTCCACTGGTAATGTCTGGGATTAAAAACCGGCAGGAAATGTAGTAAGAATCCATTTACTTTTATTTCAAGATTTTCTTACAAGTATATAATCATTTCTGGAAACTCTAATTGCGTATTTTAAGAGTTTTACCACAATTAGAGAGTTTTGTAACAAGTAAGTACTGGAACCGTAAGGATTTTAACTGATTCACACAAAAGATGCCAGAGAAGTTTGGCCTCAATTGTAAACATTAGCAGTGAAGTACTTACTTACAGACTTTCTACAGAAATTTTGAGCTGTATAAACATGAATTCCTAACATTTGAAAGCAAATTCAAGTGAAAACGCTCCCTAAAGTGTCCGGAGTTGTAAATATTATCAGTTTTCCGGTCATTTACCAGTTTCCACTGGTAATGTCTGGGATTAAAAAACGGCAGGAAATGTAGTAAGAATCCATTTACTTTTATTTCAAGCTTTTCTTACAAGTATATAATCATTTCTGGAAACTCTAATTGCGTATTTTAAGAGCTTTACCACAATTAGATAGTTTTGTAAGAAGTAAGTACTGGAACCGTAAGGATTTTAACTGATTCACACAAAAGATGCCAGAGAAGTTCGGCCTCAATTGTAAACATTAGCAGTGAAGTCCTTACTTACAGACTTTCTACAGAAATTTTGAGCTGTATAAACATGAATTCCTAACATTTGAAAGCAAATTCAAGTGAAAACGCTCCCTAAAGTGTCCGCAGTTGTAAATATTATCAGTTTTCCAGTCATTTACCAACTTTCCACTGGTAATGTCTGGGATTCAAAACCCCCAGGAAATGTATTAAGAATCCATTTACTTTTATTTCAAGGGTTTCTTATAAGTTTAAAATCATTTCTGGAAACTCTAATTGTGTATTTTAAGAGTTTTACCACAATTAGAGAGTTTTGTAACAAGTAAGTACTGGAACCGTAAGGATTTTAACTGATTCACACGAAAGACGCCAGAGAAGTTCGGCCTCAATTGTAAACATTAGCAGTGAAGTCCTTACTTACAGTCTTCCTACAGAAATTTTGGGCTGTGTAAACATGAATTCCTAACATTTGATAACAAATTTAAGTGAAAACGCTCCCTAAAGTGCCCGGAGTTGTAAATATTATCAGTTTTCTAGTCATTCACCAGCTTTCCACTGGTAATGTCTTGGATTAAAAAATGGCAGGAAATGTAGTACAAATCCATTTACTTTTATTTCAAGGGTTTCTTACAAGTTTATAATCATTTCTGGAAACTCTAATTGCGTATTTTAAGAGTTTTACCACAATTAGAGAGTTTTGTAACAAGTAAGTACTGGAACCGTAAGGATTTTAACTGATTCACACAAAAGACGCCAGAGAAGTTCGGCCTCAATTGTAAACATAGGCAGTATAGTGATTCCTTACAGACTTTCTACAGAAATTTTGAGGTGTATAAACATGAATTCCTAACATTTGAAAGCAAATTCAAGTGAAAACGCTTCCTAAAGTGTCCGGAGTTGTAAATATTATCAGTTTTCCGGTCATTTACCAGCTTTCCACTGGTAATGTCTGGGATTAAAAACCCGTAGGAAATGTAGTAAGAATCCATTTACTTTTATTTCAAGCTTTTCTTACAAGTATATAATCATTTCTGGAAACTCTAATTGCATATTTTAAGAGTTTTACCACAATTAGAGAGTTTTGTAACAAGTAAGTTCTGGAACCTTAAGGATTTTAACTGATTCACACAAAAGACGCCAGAGAAGTTCCGCCTCAATTGTAAACATTAGCAGTGAAGTCCTTACTTACAGGCTTCCTACAGAAATTTTGGGCTGTATAAACATGAATTCCTAACATTTGAAAGCAAATTCAAGTGAAAACGCTCCCTAAAGTGTCCGGAGTTGTAAATATTATCAGTTTTCTGGTCATTTACCAGCTTTCAACTGGTAATGTCTGGGATTAAAAAACGGCAGGAAATGTTGTAAGAATCCATTTACTTTTATTTCAAGCGTATCTTACAAGTACATAATCATTTCTGGAAACTCTAATTGCGTATTTTAAGAGTTTTACCACAATTAGAGAGTTTTGTAACAAGAAAGTACTGGAACCTTACGGATTTTAACTGATTCACACAAAAGACGCCAGAGAAGTTCGGCCTCAATTGTAAACATAGGCAGTATAGTCATTCCTTACAGATTTCTACAAAAATTTTGCGCTGTATAAACATGAATTCCTAACATTTGATAACAAATTTAAGTGAAAACGCTCCCTAAAGTGTCCGGAGTTGTAAATATTATCAGTTTTCCGGTCATTTACCAGCTTTCCACTGGTAATGTCTGGGATTAAAAACCGGCAGGAAATGTAGTAAGAATCCATTTACTTTTATTTCAAGCTTTTCTTACAAGTATATAATCATTTCTGGAAACTCTAATTGCGTATTTTAAGAGTTTTACCACAATTAGAGAGTTTTGTAACAAGTAAGTACTGGAACCGTAAGGATTTTAACTGATTCACACAAAAGATGCCAGAGAAGTTTGGCCTCAATTGTAAACATTAGCAGTGAAGTCCTTACTTACAGACTTTCTACAGAAATGTTGAGCTGTATAAACATGAATTCCTAACATTTGAAAGCAAATTCAAGTGAAAACGCTCCCTAAAGTGTCCGGAGTTGTAAATATTATCAGTTTTCCGGTCATTTACCAGTTTCCACTGGTAATGTCTGGGATTAAAAAACGGCAGGAAATGTAGTAAGAATCCATTTACTTTTATTTCAAGCTTTTCTTACAAGTATATAATCATTTCTGGAAACTCTAATTGCGTATTTTAAGAGCTTTACCACAATTAGATAGTTTTGTAAGAAGTAAGTACTGGAACCGTAAGGATTTTAACTGATTCACACAAAAGATGCCAGAGAAGTTCGGCCTCAATTGTAAACATTAGCAGTGAAGTCCTTACTTACAGACTTTCTACAGAAATTTTGAGCTGTATAAACATGAATTCCTAACATTTGAAAGCAAATTCAAGTGAAAACGCTCCCTAAAGTGTCCGCAGTTGTAAATATTATCAGTTTTCCAGTCATTTACCAACTTTCCACTGGTAATGTCTGGGATTCAAAACCCCCAGGAAATGTATTAAGAATCCATTTACTTTTATTTCAAGGGTTTCTTATAAGTTTAAAATCATTTCTGGAAACTCTAATTGTGTATTTTAAGAGTTTTACCACAATTAGAGAGTTTTGTAACAAGTAAGTACTGGAACCGTAAGGATTTTAACTGATTCACACGAAAGACGCCAGAGAAGTTCGGCCTCAATTGTAAACATTAGCAGTGAAGTCCTTACTTACAGTCTTCCTACAGAAATTTTGGGCTGTGTAAACATGAATTCCTAACATTTGATAACAAATTTAAGTGAAAACGCTCCCTAAAGTGCCCGGAGTTGTAAATATTATCAGTTTTCTAGTCATTCACCAGCTTTCCACTGGTAATGTCTTGGATTAAAAAATGGCAGGAAATGTAGTACAAATCCATTTACTTTTATTTCAAGGGTTTCTTACAAGTTTATAATCATTTCTGGAAACTCTAATTGCGTATTTTAAGAGTTTTACCACAATTAGAGAGTTTTGTAACAAGTAAGTACTGGAACCGTAAGGATTTTAACTGATTCACACAAAAGACGCCAGAGAAGTTCGGCCTCAATTGTAAACATAGGCAGTATAGTGATTCCTTACAGACTTTCTACAGAAATTTTGAGGTGTATAAACATGAATTCCTAACATTTGAAAGCAAATTCAAGTGAAAACGCTTCCTAAAGTGTCCGGAGTTGTAAATATTATCAGTTTTCCGGTCATTTACCAGCTTTCCACTGGTAATGTCTGGGATTAAAAACCCGTAGGAAATGTAGTAAGAATCCATTTACTTTTATTTCAAGCTTTTCTTACAAGTATATAATCATTTCTGGAAACTCTAATTGCATATTTTAAGAGTTTTACCACAATTAGAGAGTTTTGTAACAAGTAAGTTCTGGAACCTTAAGGATTTTAACTGATTCACACAAAAGACGCCAGAGAAGTTCCGCCTCAATTGTAAACATTAGCAGTGAAGTCCTTACTTACAGGCTTCCTACAGAAATTTTGGGCTGTATAAACATGAATTCCTAACATTTGAAAGCAAATTCAAGTGAAAACGCTCCCTAAAGTGTCCGGAGTTGTAAATATTATCAGTTTTCTGGTCATTTACCAGCTTTCAACTGGTAATGTCTGGGATTAAAAAACGGCAGGAAATGTTGTAAGAATCCATTTACTTTTATTTCAAGCGTATCTTACAAGTACATAATCATTTCTGGAAACTCTAATTGCGTATTTTAAGAGTTTTACCACAATTAGAGAGTTTTGTAACAAGTAAGTACTGGAACCTTACGGATTTTAACTGATTCACACAAAAGACGCCAGAGAAGTTCGGCCTCAATTGTAAACATAGGCAGCATAGTGATTCCTTACAGACTTTCTACAGAAGTTTTGAGGTGTATAAACATGAATTCCTAACATTTGATAACAAATTTAAGTGAAAACGCTCCCTAAAGTGTCCGGAGTTGTAAATATTATCAGTTTTCCGGTCATTTACCAGCTTTCCACTGGTAATGTCTGGGATTAAAAACCGGCAGGAAATGTAGTAAGAATCCATTTACTTTTATTTCAAGCTTTTCTTACAAGTATATAATCATTTCTGGAAACTCTAATTGCGTATTTTAAGAGTTTTACCACAATTAGAGAGTTTTGTAACAAGTAAGTACTGGAACCGTAAGGATTTTAACTGATTCACACAAAAGATGCCAGAGAAGTTTGGCCTCAATTGTAAACATTAGCAGTGAAGTACTTACTTACAGACTTTCTACAGAAATTTTGAGCTGTATAAACATGAATTCCTAACATTTGAAAGCAAATTCAAGTGAAAACGCTCCCTAAAGTGTCCGGAGTTGTAAATATTATCAGTTTTCCGGTCATTTACCAGTTTCCACTGGTAATGTCTGGGATTAAAAAACGGCAGGAAATGTAGTAAGAATCCATTTACTTTTATTTCAAGCTTTTCTTACAAGTATATAATCATTTCTGGAAACTCTAATTGCGTATTTTAAGAGCTTTACCACAATTAGAGAGTTTTGTAACAAGTAAGTACTGGAACCGTAAGGATTTTAACTGATTCACACAAAAGATGCCAGAGAAGTTCGGCCTCAATTGTAAACATTAGCAGTCAAGTCCTTACTTACAGACTTTCTACAGAAATTTTGAGCTGTATAAACATGAATTCCTAACATTTGAAAGCAAATTCAAGTGAAAACGCTCCCTAAAGTGTCCGCAGTTGTAAATATTATCAGTTTTCCAGTCATTTACCAACTTTCCACTGGTAATGTCTGGGATTCAAAACCCCCAGGAAATGTATTAAGAATCCATTTACTTTTATTTCAAGGGTTTCTTATAAGTTTAAAATCATTTCTGGAAACTCTAATTGTGTATTTTAAGAGTTTTACCACAATTAGAGAGTTTTGTAACAAGTAAGTACTGGAACCGTAAGGATTTTAACTGATTCACACGAAAGACGCCAGAGAAGTTCGGCCTCAATTGTAAACATTAGCAGTGAAGTCCTTACTTACAGTCTTCCTACAGAAATTTTGGGCTGTGTAAACATGAATTCCTAACATTTGATAACAAATTTAAGTGAAAACGCTCCCTAAAGTGCCCGGAGTTGTAAATATTATCAGTTTTCTAGTCATTCACCAGCTTTCCACTGGTAATGTCTTGGATTAAAAAATGGCAGGAAATGTAGTACAAATCCATTTACTTTTATTTCAAGGGTTTCTTACAAGTTTATAATCATTTCTGGAAACTCTAATTGCGTATTTTAAGAGTTTTACCACAATTAGAGAGTTTTGTAACAAGTAAGTACTGGAACCGTAAGGATTTTAACTGATTCACACAAAAGACGCCAGAGAAGTTCGGCCTCAATTGTAAACATAGGCAGTATAGTGATTCCTTACAGACTTTCTACAGAAATTTTGAGGTGTATAAACATGAATTCCTAACATTTGAAAGCAAATTCAAGTGAAAACGCTTCCTAAAGTGTCCGGAGTTGTAAATATTATCAGTTTTCCGGTCATTTACCAGCTTTCCACTGGTAATGTCTGGGATTAAAAACCCGTAGGAAATGTAGTAAGAATCCATTTACTTTTATTTCAAGCTTTTCTTACAAGTATATAATCATTTCTGGAAACTCTAATTGCATATTTTAAGAGTTTTACCACAATTAGAGAGTTTTGTAACAAGTAAGTTCTGGAACCTTAAGGATTTTAACTGATTCACACAAAAGACGCCAGAGAAGTTCCGCCTCAATTGTAAACATTAGCAGTGAAGTCCTTACTTACAGGCTTCCTACAGAAATTTTGGGCTGTATAAACATGAATTCCTAACATTTGAAAGCAAATTCAAGTGAAAACGCTCCCTAAAGTGTCCGGAGTTGTAAATATTATCAGTTTTCTGGTCATTTACCAGCTTTCAACTGGTAATGTCTGGGATTAAAAAACGGCAGGAAATGTTGTAAGAATCCATTTACTTTTATTTCAAGCGTATCTTACAAGTACATAATCATTTCTGGAAACTCTAATTGCGTATTTTAAGAGTTTTACCACAATTAGAGAGTTTTGTAACAAGTAAGTACTGGAACCTTACGGATTTTAACTGATTCACACAAAAGACGCCAGAGAAGTTCGGCCTCAATTGTAAACATAGGCAGCATAGTGATTCCTTACAGACTTTCTACAGAAGTTTTGAGGTGTATAAACATGAATTCCTAACATTTGATAACAAATTTAAGTGAAAACGCTCCCTAAAGTGTCCGGAGTTGTAAATATTATCAGTTTTCCGGTCATTTACCAGCTTTCCACTGGTAATGTCTGGGATTAAAAACCGGCAGGAAATGTAGTAAGAATCCATTTACTTTTATTTCAAGCTTTTCTTACAAGTATATAATCATTTCTGGAAACTCTAATTGCGTATTTTAAGAGTTTTACCACAATTAGAGAGTTTTGTAACAAGTAAGTACTGGAACCGTAAGGATTTTAACTGATTCACACAAAAGATGCCAGAGAAGTTTGGCCTCAATTGTAAACATTAGCAGTGAAGTACTTACTTACAGACTTTCTACAGAAATTTTGAGCTGTATAAACATGAATTCCTAACATTTGAAAGCAAATTCAAGTGAAAACGCTCCCTAAAGTGTCCGGAGTTGTAAATATTATCAGTTTTCCGGTCATTTACCAGTTTCCACTGGTAATGTCTGGGATTAAAAAACGGCAGGAAATGTAGTAAGAATCCATTTACTTTTATTTCAAGCTTTTCTTACAAGTATATAATCATTTCTGGAAACTCTAATTGCGTATTTTAAGAGCTTTACCACAATTAGAGAGTTTTGTAACAAGTAAGTACTGGAACCGTAAGGATTTTAACTGATTCACACAAAAGATGCCAGAGAAGTTCGGCCTCAATTGTAAACATTAGCAGTCAAGTCCTTACTTACAGACTTTCTACAGAAATTTTGAGCTGTATAAACATGAATTCCTAACATTTGAAAGCAAATTCAAGTGAAAACGCTCCCTAAAGTGTCCGCAGTTGTAAATATTATCAGTTTTCCAGTCATTTACCAACTTTCCACTGGTAATGTCTGGGATTCAAAACCCCCAGGAAATGTATTAAGAATCCATTTACTTTTATTTCAAGGGTTTCTTATAAGTTTAAAATCATTTCTGGAAACTCTAATTGTGTATTTTAAGAGTTTTACCACAATTAGAGAGTTTTGTAACAAGTAAGTACTGGAACCGTAAGGATTTTAACTGATTCACACGAAAGACGCCAGAGAAGTTCGGCCTCAATTGTAAACATTAGCAGTGAAGTCCTTACTTACAGTCTTCCTACAGAAATTTTGGGCTGTGTAAACATGAATTCCTAACATTTGATAACAAATTTAAGTGAAAACGCTCCCTAAAGTGCCCGGAGTTGTAAATATTATCAGTTTTCTAGTCATTCACCAGCTTTCCACTGGTAATGTCTTGGATTAAAAAATGGCAGGAAATGTAGTACAAATCCATTTACTTTTATTTCAAGGGTTTCTTACAAGTTTATAATCATTTCTGGAAACTCTAATTGCGTATTTTAAGAGTTTTACCACAATTAGAGAGTTTTGTAACAAGTAAGTACTGGAACCGTAAGGATTTTAACTGATTCACACAAAAGACGCCAGAGAAGTTCGGCCTCAATTGTAAACATAGGCAGTATAGTGATTCCTTACAGACTTTCTACAGAAATTTTGAGGTGTATAAACATGAATTCCTAACATTTGAAAGCAAATTCAAGTGAAAACGCTTCCTAAAGTGTCCGGAGTTGTAAATATTATCAGTTTTCCGGTCATTTACCAGCTTTCCACTGGTAATGTCTGGGATTAAAAACCCGTAGGAAATGTAGTAAGAATCCATTTACTTTTATTTCAAGCTTTTCTTACAAGTATATAATCATTTCTGGAAACTCTAATTGCATATTTTAAGAGTTTTACCACAATTAGAGAGTTTTGTAACAAGTAAGTTCTGGAACCTTAAGGATTTTAACTGATTCACACAAAAGACGCCAGAGAAGTTCCGCCTCAATTGTAAACATTAGCAGTGAAGTCCTTACTTACAGGCTTCCTACAGAAATTTTGGGCTGTATAAACATGAATTCCTAACATTTGAAAGCAAATTCAAGTGAAAACGCTCCCTAAAGTGTCCGGAGTTGTAAATATTATCAGTTTTCTGGTCATCTACCAGCTTTCAACTGGTAATGTCTGGGATTAAAAAACGGCAGGAAATGTTGTAAGAATCCATTTACTTTTATTTCAAGCGTATCTTACAAGTACATAATCATTTCTGGAAACTCTAATTGCGTATTTTAAGAGTTTTACCACAATTAGAGAGTTTTGTAACAAGTAAGTACTGGAACCTTACGGATTTTAACTGATTCACACAAAAGACGCCAGAGAAGTTCGGCCTCAATTGTAAACATAGGCAGTATAGTCATTCCTTACAGATTTCTACAAAAATTTTGGGCTGTATAAACATGAATTCCTAACATTTGATAACAAATTTAAGTTAAAACGCTCCCTAAAGTGTCCGGAGTTGTAAATATTATCAGTTTTCCGGTCATTTACCAGCTTTCCACTGGTAATGTCTGGGATTAAAAACCGGCAGGAAATGTAGTAAGAATCCATTTACTTTTATTTCAAGCTTTTCTTACAAGTATATAATCATTTCTGGAAACTCTAATTGCGTATTTTAAGAGTTTTACCACAATTAGAGAGTTTTGTAACAAGTAAGTACTGGAACCGTAAGGATTTTAACTGATTCACACAAAAGATGCCAGAGAAGTTTGGCCTCAATTGTAAACATTAGCAGTGAAGTACTTACTTACAGACTTTCTACAGAAATTTTGAGCTGTATAAACATGAATTCCTAACATTTGAAAGCAAATTCAAGTGAAAACGCTCCCTAAAGTGTCCGGAGTTGTAAATATTATCAGTTTTCCGGTCATTTACCAGTTTCCACTGGTAATGTCTGGGATTAAAAAACGGCAGGAAATGTAGTAAGAATCCATTTACTTTTATTTCAAGCTTTTCTTACAAGTATATAATCATTTCTGGAAACTCTAATTGCGTATTTTAAGAGCTTTACCACAATTAGATAGTTTTGTAAGAAGTAAGTACTGGAACCGTAAGGATTTTAACTGATTCACACAAAAGATGCCAGAGAAGTTCGGCCTCAATTGTAAACATTAGCAGTGAAGTCCTTACTTACAGACTTTCTACAGAAATTTTGAGCTGTATAAACATGAATTCCTAACATTTGAAAGCAAATTCAAGTGAAAACGCTCCCTAAAGTGTCCGCAGTTGTAAATATTATCAGTTTTCCAGTCATTTACCAACTTTCCACTGGTAATGTCTGGGATTCAAAACCCCCAGGAAATGTATTAAGAATCCATTTACTTTTATTTCAAGGGTTTCTTATAAGTTTAAAATCATTTCTGGAAACTCTAATTGTGTATTTTAAGAGTTTTACCACAATTAGAGAGTTTTGTAACAAGTAAGTACTGGAACCGTAAGGATTTTAACTGATTCACACGAAAGACGCCAGAGAAGTTCGGCCTCAATTGTAAACATTAGCAGTGAAGTCCTTACTTACAGTCTTCCTACAGAAATTTTGGGCTGTGTAAACATGAATTCCTAACATTTGATAACAAATTTAAGTGAAAACGCTCCCTAAAGTGCCCGGAGTTGTAAATATTATCAGTTTTCTAGTCATTCACCAGCTTTCCACTGGTAATGTCTTGGATTAAAAAATGGCAGGAAATGTAGTACAAATCCATTTACTTTTATTTCAAGGGTTTCTTACAAGTTTATAATCATTTCTGGAAACTCTAATTGCGTATTTTAAGAGTTTTACCACAATTAGAGAGTTTTGTAACAAGTAAGTACTGGAACCGTAAGGATTTTAACTGATTCACACAAAAGACGCCAGAGAAGTTCGGCCTCAATTGTAAACATAGGCAGTATAGTGATTCCTTACAGACTTTCTACAGAAATTTTGAGGTGTATAAACATGAATTCCTAACATTTGAAAGCAAATTCAAGTGAAAACGCTTCCTAAAGTGTCCGGAGTTGTAAATATTATCAGTTTTCCGGTCATTTACCAGCTTTCCACTGGTAATGTCTGGGATTAAAAACCCGTAGGAAATGTAGTAAGAATCCATTTACTTTTATTTCAAGCTTTTCTTACAAGTATATAATCATTTCTGGAAACTCTAATTGCATATTTTAAGAGTTTTACCACAATTAGAGAGTTTTGTAACAAGTAAGTTCTGGAACCTTAAGGATTTTAACTGATTCACACAAAAGACGCCAGAGAAGTTCCGCCTCAATTATAAACATTAGCAGTGAAGTCCTTACTTACAGGCTTCCTACAGAAATTTTGGGCTGTATAAACATGAATTCCTAACATTTGAAAGCAAACTCAAGTGAAAACGCTCCCTAAAGTGTCCGGAGTTGTAAATATTATCAGTTTTCTGGTCATTTACCAGCTTTCAACTGGTAATGTCTGGGATTAAAAAACGGCAGGAAATGTTGTAAGAATCCATTTACTTTTATTTCAAGCGTATCTTACAAGTACATAATCATTTCTGGAAACTCTAATTGCGTATTTTAAGAGTTTTACCACAATTAGAGAGTTTTGTAACAAGTAAGTACTGGAACCTTACGGATTTTAACTGATTCACACAAAAGACGCCAGAGAAGTTCGGCCTCAATTGTAAACATAGGCAGCATAGTGATTCCTTACAGACTTTCTACAGAAGTTTTGAGGTGTATAAACATGAATTCCTAACATTTGATAACAAATTTAAGTGAAAACGCTCCCTAAAGTGTCCGGAGTTGTAAATATTATCAGTTTTCCGGTCATTTACCAGCTTTCCACTGGTAATGTCTGGGATTAAAAACCGGCAGGAAATGTAGTAAGAATCCATTTACTTTTATTTCAAGCTTTTCTTACAAGTATATAATCATTTCTGGAAACTCTAATTGCGTATTTTAAGAGTTTTACCACAATTAGATAGTTTTGTAACAAGTAAGTACTGGAACCGTAAGGATTTTAACTGATTCACACAAAAGATGCCAGAGAAGTTTGGCCTCAATTGTAAACATTAGCAGTGAAGTACTTACTTACAGACTTTCTACAGAAATTTTGAGCTGTATAAACATGAATTCCTAACATTTGAAAGCAAATTCAAGTGAAAACGCTCCCTAAAGTGTCCGGAGTTGTAAATATTATCAGTTTTCCGGTCATTTACCAGTTTCCACTGGTAATGTCTGGGATTAAAAAACGGCAGGAAATGTAGTAAGAATCCATTTACTTTTATTTCAAGCTTTTCTTACAAGTATATAATCATTTCTGGAAACTCTAATTGCGTATTTTAAGAGCTTTACCACAATTAGATAGTTTTGTAAGAAGTAAGTACTGGAACCGTAAGGATTTTAACTGATTCACACAAAAGATGCCAGAGAAGTTCGGCCTCAATTGTAAACATTAGCAGTGAAGTCCTTACTTACAGACTTTCTACAGAAATTTTGAGCTGTATAAACATGAATTCCTAACATTTGAAAGCAAATTCAAGTGAAAACGCTCCCTAAAGTGTCCGCAGTTGTAAATATTATCAGTTTTCCAGTCATTTACCAACTTTCCACTGGTAATGTCTGGGATTCAAAACCCCCAGGAAATGTATTAAGAATCCATTTACTTTTATTTCAAGGGTTTCTTATAAGTTTAAAATCATTTCTGGAAACTCTAATTGTGTATTTTAAGAGTTTTACCACAATTAGAGAGTTTTGTAACAAGTAAGTACTGGAACCGTAAGGATTTTAACTGATTCACACGAAAGACGCCAGAGAAGTTCGGCCTCAATTGTAAACATTAGCAGTGAAGTCCTTACTTACAGTCTTCCTACAGAAATTTTGGGCTGTGTAAACATGAATTCCTAACATTTGATAACAAATTTAAGTGAAAACGCTCCCTAAAGTGCCCGGAGTTGTAAATATTATCAGTTTTCTAGTCATTCACCAGCTTTCCACTGGTAATGTCTTGGATTAAAAAATGGCAGGAAATGTAGTACAAATCCATTTACTTTTATTTCAAGGGTTTCTTACAAGTTTATAATCATTTCTGGAAACTCTAATTGCGTATTTTAAGAGTTTTACCACAATTAGAGAGTTTTGTAACAAGTAAGTACTGGAACCGTAAGGATTTTAACTGATTCACACAAAAGACGCCAGAGAAGTTCGGCCTCAATTGTAAACATAGGCAGTATAGTGATTCCTTACAGACTTTCTACAGAAATTTTGAGGTGTATAAACATGAATTCCTAACATTTGAAAGCAAATTCAAGTGAAAACGCTTCCTAAAGTGTCCGGAGTTGTAAATATTATCAGTTTTCCGGTCATTTACCAGCTTTCAACTGGTAATGTCTGGGATTAAAAAACGGCAGGAAATGTTGTAAGAATCCATTTACTTTTATTTCAAGCGTATCTTACAAGTACATAATCATTTCTGGAAACTCTAATTGCGTATTTTAAGAGTTTTACCACAATTAGAGAGTTTTGTAACAAGTAAGTACTGGAACCTTACGGATTTTAACTGATTCACACAAAAGACGCCAGAGAAGTTCGGCCTCAATTGTAAACATAGGCAGCATAGTGATTCCTTACAGACTTTCTACAGAAGTTTTGAGGTGTATAAACATGAATTCCTAACATTTGAAAGCAAATTCAAATGAAAACGCTCCCTAAAGTGTCCGCAGTTGTAAATATTATCAATTTTCCAGTCATTTACCAACTTTATACTGGTAATGTCTGGGATTAAAAACCCGTAGGAAATGTAGTAAGAATCCATTTACTTTTATTTCAAGCTTTTCTTACAAGTATATAATCATTTCTGGAAACTCTAATTGCGTATTTTAAGAGTTTTACCACAATTAGAGTGTTTTGTAACAAGTAAGTACTGGAACCATAAGGATTTTAACTGATTCACACAAAAGGCGCCAGAGAAGTTCCGCCTCAATTGTAAACATAGGCAGTATAGTGATTCCTTACAGACTTTCTACAGAAATTTTGAGGTGTATAAACATGAATTCCTAACATTTGAAAGCAAATTCAAGTGAAAACGCTCCCTAAAGTGTCCGGAGTTGTAAATATTATCAGTTTTCTGGTCATTTACCAGCTTTCAACTGGTAATGTCTGGGATTAAAAAACGGCAGGAAATGTTGTAAGAATCCATTTACTTTTATTTCAAGCGTATCTTACAAGTACATAATCATTTCTGGAAACTCTAATTGCGTATTTTAAGAGTTTTACCACAATTAGAGAGTTTTGTAACAAGAAAGTACTGGAACCTTACGGATTTTAACTGATTCACACAAAAGACGCCAGAGAAGTTCGGCCTCAATTGTAAACATAGGCAGTATAGTCATTCCTTACAGATTTCTACAAAAATTTTGGGCTGTATAAACATGAATTCCTAACATTTGATAACAAATTTAAGTGAAAACGCTCCCTAAAGTGTCCGGAGTTGTAAATATTATCAGTTTTCCGGTCATTTACCAGCTTTCCACTGGTAATGTCTGTGATTAAAAACCGGCAGGAAATGTAGTAAGAATCCATTTACTTTTATTTCAAGCTTTTCTTACAAGTATATAATCATTTCTGGAAACTCTAATTGCGTATTTTAAGAGTTTTACCACAATTAGAGAGTTTTGTAACAAGTAAGTACTGGAACCGTAAGGATTTTAACTGATTCACACAAAAGATGCCAGAGAAGTTTGGCCTCAATTGTAAACATTAGCAGTGAAGTCCTTACTTACAGACTTTCTACAGAAATGTTGAGCTGTATAAACATGAATTCCTAACATTTGAAAGCAAATTCAAGTGAAAACGCTCCCTAAAGTGTCCGCAGTTGTAAATATTATCAGTTTTCCAGTCATTTACCAACTTTCCACTGGTAATGTCTGGGATTAAAAACCCGCAGGAAATGTAGGAAGAATCCATTTACTTTTATTTCATGGGTTTCTTATAAGTTTAAAATCATTTCTGGAAACTCTAATTGTGTATTTTAAGAGTTTTACCACAATTAGAGAGTTTTGTAACAAGTAAGTACTGGAACCTTAAGGATTTTAACTGATTCACACAAAAGACGAAAGAGAAGTTCGGCCTCAATTGTAAACATTAGCAGTGAAGTCCTTACTTACAGTCTTCCTACAGAAATTTTGGGCTGTGTAAACATGAATTCCTAACATTTGATAACAAATTTAAGTGAAAACGCTCCCTAAAGTATCCGCAGTTGTAAATATTATCAGTTTTCCTGTCATATACCAGCTTTCCACTGGTAATGTCTGGGATTAAAAAACGGCAGGAAATGTAGTACGAATCCATTTACTTTTATTTCAAGGGTTTCTAACAAGTTTATAATCATTTCTGGAAACTCCAATTGCGTATTTTAAGAGTTTTACCACAATTAGTGAGTTTTGTAACAAGTAAGTCCTGGAACCTTAAGGATTTTAACTGATTCACACAAAAGACGCCAGAGAAGTTCGGCCTCAATTGTCAACATAGGCAGTATAGTGATTCCTTACAGACTTTTTACAGAAATTTTGAGGTGTATAAACATGAATTCCTAACATTTGAAAGCAAATTCAAGTGAAAATGCTCCCTAAAGTGTCCGGAGTTGTAAATATTATCAGTTTTCCGGTCATTTACCAGCTTTCCACTGGTAATGTCTGGGATTAAAAACCGGCAGGAAATGTAGTAAGAATCCATTTACTTTTATTTCAAGCTTTTCTTACAAGTATATAATCATTTCTGGAAACTCTAATTGCGTATTTTAAGAGTTTTACCACAATTAGAGAGTTTTGTAACAAGTAAGTACTGGAACCGTAAGGATTTTAACTGATTCACACAAAAGACGCCAGAGAAGTTCGGCCTCAACTGTAAACATTACCTGTGAAGTGCTTACTTACAGACTTTCTACAGAAATTTTGAGCTGTATAAACATGAATTCCTAACATTTGAAAGCAAATTCAAGTGAAAACGCTCCCTAAAGTGTCCGCAGTTGTAAATATTATCAGTTCTCCGGTCATTTACCAACTTTCCACTGGTAATGTCTGGGATTAAAAACCCGCAGGAAATGTAGTACGAATCCATTTACTTTTATTTCAAGGGTTTCTTATAAGTTTAAAATCATTTCTGGAAACTCTAATTGCGTATTTTAAGAGTTTTACCACAATTAGAGAGTTTTGTAAAAAGTAAAGACAGGAACCGTAAGGATTTTAACTGATTCACACAAAAGACGCCAGAGAAGTTCGGCCTCAATTGTAAACATTAGCAGTGAAGTCCTTATTTACAGTCTTCCTACAGAAATTTTGGGCTGTGTAAACATGAATTCCTAACATTTGATAACAAATTTAAGTGAAAACGCTCCCTAAAGTGCCCGGAGTTGTAAATATTATCAGTTTTCTAGTCATTCACCAGCTTTCCACTGGTAATGTCTTGGATTAAAAAATGGCAGGAAATGTAGTACAAATCCATTTACTTTTATTTCAAGGGTTTCTTACAAGTTTATAATCATTTCTGGAAACTCTAATTGCGTATTTTAAGAGTTTTACCACAATTAGAGAGTTTTGTAACAAGTAAGTACTGGAACCGTAAGGATTTTAACTGATTCACACAAAAGACGCCAGAGAAGTTCGGCCTCAATTGTAAACATAGGCAGTATAGTGATTCCTTACAGACTTTCTACAGAAATTTTGAGGTGTATAAACATGAATTCCTAACATTTGAAAGCAAATTCAAGTGAAAACGCTCCCTAAAGTGTCCGGAGTTGTAAATATTATCAGTTTTCCGGTCATTTACCAGCTTTCCACTGGTAATGTCTGGGATTAAAAACCCGTAGGAAATGTAGTAAGAATCCATTTACTTTTATTTCAAGCTTTTCTTACAAGTATATAATCATTTCTGGAAACTCTAATTGCATATTTTAAGAGTTTTACCACAATTAGAGAGTTTTGTAACAAGTAAGTTCTGGAACCTTAAGGATTTTAACTGATTCACACAAAAGACGCCAGAGAAGTTCCGCCTCAATTGTAAACATTAGCAGTGAAGTCCTTACTTACAGGCTTCCTACAGAAATTTTGGGCTGTATAAACATGAATTCCTAACATTTGAAAGCAAATTCAAGTGAAAACGCTCCCTAAAGTGTCCGGAGTTGTAAATATTATCAGTTTTCTGGTCATTTACCAGCTTTCAACTGGTAATGTCTGGGATTAAAAAACGGCAGGAAATGTTGTAAGAATCCATTTACTTTTATTTCAAGCGTATCTTACAAGTACATAATCATTTCTGGAAACTCTAATTGCGTATTTTAAGAGTTTTACCACAATTAGAGAGTTTTGTAACAAGTAAGTACTGGAACCTTACGGATTTTAACTGATTCACACAAAAGACGCCAGAGAAGTTCGGCCTCAATTGTAAACATAGGCAGTATAGTCATTCCTTACAGACTTTCTACAAAAATTTTGGGCTGTATAAACATGAATTCCTAACATTTGATAACAAATTTAAGTGAAAACGCTCCCTAAAGTGTCCGGAGTTGTAAATATTATCAGTTTTCCGGTCATTTACCAGCTTTCCACTGGTAATGTCTGGGATTAAAAACCGGCAGGAAATGTAGTAAGAATCCATTTACTTTTATTTCAAGCTTTTCTTACAAGTATATAATCATTTCTGGAAACTCTAATTGCGTATTTTAAGAGTTTTTCCACAATTAGAAAGTTTTGTAACAAGTAAGTACTGGAACCGTAAGGATTTTAACTGATTCACAAAAAAGATGCCAGAGAAGTTCGGCCTCAATTGTAAACATTAGCAGTGAAGTCCTTACTTACAGACTTTCTACAGAAATTTTGAGCTGTATAAACATGAATTCCTAACATTTGAAAGCAAATTCAAGTGAAAACGCTCCCTAAAGTGTCCGCAGTTGTAAATATTATCAGTTTTCCAGTCATTTACCAACTTTCCACTGGTAATGTCTGGGATTCAAAACCGGCAGGAAATGTAGTAAGAATCCATTTACTTTTATTTCAAGGGTTTCTTATAAGTTTAAAATCATTTCTGGAAACTCTAATTGTGTATTTTAAGAGTTTTACACAATTAGAGAGTTTTGTAACAAGTAAGTACTGGAACCGTAAGGATTTTAACTGATTCACACAAAAGACGCCAGAGAAGTTCGGCCTCAATTGTAAACATTAGCAGTGAAGTCCTTACTTACAGTCTTCCTACAGAAATTTTGGGCTGTGTAAACATGAATTCCTAACATTTGATAACAAATTTAAGTGAAAACGCTCCCTAAAGTGCCCGGAGTTGTAAATATTATCAGTTTTCTAGTCATTCACCAGCTTTCCACTGGTAATGTCTTGGATTAATAAATGGCAGGAAATGTTGTAAGAATCCATTTACTTTTATTTCAAGCGTATCTTACAAGTACATAATCATTTCTGGAAACTCTAATTGCGTATTTTAAGAGTTTTACCACAATTAGAGAGTTTTGTAACAAGTAAGTACTGGAACCTTACGGATTTTAACTGATTCACACAAAAGACGCCAGAGAAGTTCGGCCTCAATTGTAAACATAGGCAGCATAGTGATTCCTTACAGACTTTCTACAGAAGTTTTGAGGTGTATAAACATGAATTCCTAACATTTGAAAGCAAATTCAAATGAAAACGCTCCCTAAAGTGTCCGCAGTTGTAAATATTATCAATTTTCCAGTCATTTACCAACTTTATACTGGTAATGTCTGGGATTAAAAACCCGTAGGAAATGTAGTAAGAATCCATTTACTTTTATTTCAAGCTTTTCTTACAAGTATATAATCATTTCTGGAAACTCTAATTGCGTATTTTAAGAGTTTTACCACAATTAGAGTGTTTTGTAACAAGTAAGTACTGGAACCGTAAGGATTTTAACTGATTCACACAAAAGACGCCAGAGAAGTTCGGCCTCAATTGTAAACATAGGCAGTATAGTGATTCCTTACAGACTTTCTACAGAAATTTTGAGGTGTATAAACATGAATTCCTAACATTTGAAAGCAAATTCAAGTGAAAACGCTTCCTAAAGTGTCCGGAGTTGTAAATATTATCAGTTTTCCGGTCATTTACCAGCTTTCAACTGGTAATGTCTGGGATTAAAAAACGGCAGGAAATGTTGTAAGAATCCATTTACTTTTATTTCAAGCGTATCTTACAAGTACATAATCATTTCTGGAAACTCTAATTGCGTATTTTAAGAGTTTTACCACAATTAGAGAGTTTTGTAACAAGTAAGTACTGGAACCTTACGGATTTTAACTGATTCACACAAAAGACGCCAGAGAAGTTCGGCCTCAATTGTAAACATAGGCAGCATAGTGATTCCTTACAGACTTTCTACAGAAGTTTTGAGGTGTATAAACATGAATTCCTAACATTTGAAAGCAAATTCAAATGAAAACGCTCCCTAAAGTGTCCGCAGTTGTAAATATTATCAATTTTCCAGTCATTTACCAACTTTATACTGGTAATGTCTGGGATTAAAAACCCGTAGGAAATGTAGTAAGAATCCATTTACTTTTATTTCAAGCTTTTCTTACAAGTATATAATCATTTCTGGAAACTCTAATTGCGTATTTTAAGAGTTTTACCACAATTAGAGTGTTTTGTAACAAGTAAGTACTGGAACCATAAGGATTTTAACTGATTCACACAAAAGGCGCCAGAGAAGTTCCGCCTCAATTGTAAACATAGGCAGTATAGTGATTCCTTACAGACTTTCTACAGAAATTTTGAGGTGTATAAACATGAATTCCTAACATTTGAAAGCAAATTCAAGTGAAAACGCTCCCTAAAGTGTCCGGAGTTGTAAATATTATCAGTTTTCTGGTCATTTACCAGCTTTCAACTGGTAATGTCTGGGATTAAAAAACGGCAGGAAATGTTGTAAGAATCCATTTACTTTTATTTCAAGCGTATCTTACAAGTACATAATCATTTCTGGAAACTCTAATTGCGTATTTTAAGAGTTTTACCACAATTAGAGAGTTTTGTAACAAGAAAGTACTGGAACCTTACGGATTTTAACTGATTCACACAAAAGACGCCAGAGAAGTTCGGCCTCAATTGTAAACATAGGCAGTATAGTCATTCCTTACAGATTTCTACAAAAATTTTGGGCTGTATAAACATGAATTCCTAACATTTGATAACAAATTTAAGTGAAAACGCTCCCTAAAGTGTCCGGAGTTGTAAATATTATCAGTTTTCCGGTCATTTACCAGCTTTCCACTGGTAATGTCTGTGATTAAAAACCGGCAGGAAATGTAGTAAGAATCCATTTACTTTTATTTCAAGCTTTTCTTACAAGTATATAATCATTTCTGGAAACTCTAATTGCGTATTTTAAGAGTTTTACCACAATTAGAGAGTTTTGTAACAAGTAAGTACTGGAACCGTAAGGATTTTAACTGATTCACACAAAAGATGCCAGAGAAGTTTGGCCTCAATTGTAAACATTAGCAGTGAAGTCCTTACTTACAGACTTTCTACAGAAATGTTGAGCTGTATAAACATGAATTCCTAACATTTGAAAGCAAATTCAAGTGAAAACGCTCCCTAAAGTGTCCGCAGTTGTAAATATTATCAGTTTTCCAGTCATTTACCAACTTTCCACTGGTAATGTCTGGGATTAAAAACCCGCAGGAAATGTAGTAAGAATCCATTTACTTTTATTTCATGGGTTTCTTATAAGTTTAAAATCATTTCTGGAAACTCTAATTGTGTATTTTAAGAGTTTTACCACAATTAGAGAGTTTTGTAACAAGTAAGTACTGGAACCTTAAGGATTTTAACTGATTCACACAAAAGACGAAAGAGAAGTTCGGCCTCAATTGTAAACATTAGCAGTGAAGTCCTTACTTACAGTCTTCCTACAGAAATTTTGGGCTGTGTAAACATGAATTCCTAACATTTGATAACAAATTTAAGTGAAAACGCTCCCTAAAGTATCCGCAGTTGTAAATATTATCAGTTTTCCTGTCATATACCAGCTTTCCACTGGTAATGTCTGGGATTAAAAAACGGCAGGAAATGTAGTACGAATCCATTTACTTTTATTTCAAGGGTTTCTAACAAGTTTATAATCATTTCTGGAAACTCCAATTGCGTATTTTAAGAGTTTTACCACAATTAGTGAGTTTTGTAACAAGTAAGTCCTGGAACCTTAAGGATTTTAACTGATTCACACAAAAGACGCCAGAGAAGTTCGGCCTCAATTGTCAACATAGGCAGTATAGTGATTCCTTACAGACTTTTTACAGAAATTTTGAGGTGTATAAACATGAATTCCTAACATTTGAAAGCAAATTCAAGTGAAAATGCTCCCTAAAGTGTCCGGAGTTGTAAATATTATCAGTTTTCCGGTCATTTACCAGCTTTCCACTGGTAATGTCTGGGATTAAAAACCGGCAGGAAATGTAGTAAGAATCCATTTACTTTTATTTCAAGCTTTTCTTACAAGTATATAATCATTTCTGGAAACTCTAATTGCGTATTTTAAGAGTTTTACCACAATTAGAGAGTTTTGTAACAAGTAAGTACTGGAACCGTAAGGATTTTAACTGATTCACACAAAAGACGCCAGAGAAGTTCGGCCTCAACTGTAAACATTACCTGTGAAGTGCTTACTTACAGACTTTCTACAGAAATTTTGAGCTGTATAAACATGAATTCCTAACATTTGAAAGCAAATTCAAGTGAAAACGCTCCCTAAAGTGTCCGCAGTTGTAAATATTATCAGTTCTCCGGTCATTTACCAACTTTCCACTGGTAATGTCTGGGATTAAAAACCCGCAGGAAATGTAGTACGAATCCATTTACTTTTATTTCAAGGGTTTCTTATAAGTTTAAAATCATTTCTGGAAACTCTAATTGCGTATTTTAAGAGTTTTACCACAATTAGAGAGTTTTGTAAAAAGTAAAGACAGGAACCGTAAGGATTTTAACTGATTCACACAAAAGACGCCAGAGAAGTTCGGCCTCAATTGTAAACATTAGCAGTGAAGTCCTTATTTACAGTCTTCCTACAGAAATTTTGGGCTGTGTAAACATGAATTCCTAACATTTGATAACAAATTTAAGTGAAAACGCTCCCTAAAGTGCCCGGAGTTGTAAATATTATCAGTTTTCTAGTCATTCACCAGCTTTCCACTGGTAATGTCTTGGATTAAAAAATGGCAGGAAATGTAGTACAAATCCATTTACTTTTATTTCAAGGGTTTCTTACAAGTTTATAATCATTTCTGGAAACTCTAATTGCGTATTTTAAGAGTTTTACCACAATTAGAGAGTTTTGTAACAAGTAAGTACTGGAACCGTAAGGATTTTAACTGATTCACACAAAAGACGCCAGAGAAGTTCGGCCTCAATTGTAAACATAGGCAGTATAGTGATTCCTTACAGACTTTCTACAGAAATTTTGAGGTGTATAAACATGAATTCCTAACATTTGAAAGCAAATTCAAGTGAAAACGCTCCCTAAAGTGTCCGGAGTTGTAAATATTATCAGTTTTCCGGTCATTTACCAGCTTTCCACTGGTAATGTCTGGGATTAAAAACCCGTAGGAAATGTAGTAAGAATCCATTTACTTTTATTTCAAGCTTTTCTTACAAGTATATAATCATTTCTGGAAACTCTAATTGCATATTTTAAGAGTTTTACCACAATTAGAGAGTTTTGTAACAAGTAAGTTCTGGAACCTTAAGGATTTTAACTGATTCACACAAAAGACGCCAGAGAAGTTCCGCCTCAATTGTAAACATTAGCAGTGAAGTCCTTACTTACAGGCTTCCTACAGAAATTTTGGGCTGTATAAACATGAATTCCTAACATTTGAAAGCAAATTCAAGTGAAAACGCTCCCTAAAGTGTCCGGAGTTGTAAATATTATCAGTTTTCTGGTCATTTACCAGCTTTCAACTGGTAATGTCTGGGATTAAAAAACGGCAGGAAATGTTGTAAGAATCCATTTACTTTTATTTCAAGCGTATCTTACAAGTACATAATCATTTCTGGAAACTCTAATTGCGTATTTTAAGAGTTTTACCACAATTAGAGAGTTTTGTAACAAGTAAGTACTGGAACCTTACGGATTTTAACTGATTCACACAAAAGACGCCAGAGAAGTTCGGCCTCAATTGTAAACATAGGCAGTATAGTCATTCCTTACAGACTTTCTACAAAAATTTTGGGCTGTATAAACATGAATTCCTAACATTTGATAACAAATTTAAGTGAAAACGCTCCCTAAAGTGTCCGGAGTTGTAAATATTATCAGTTTTCCGGTCATTTACCAGCTTTCCACTGGTAATGTCTGGGATTAAAAACCGGCAGGAAATGTAGTAAGAATCCATTTACTTTTATTTCAAGCTTTTCTTACAAGTATATAATCATTTCTGGAAACTCTAATTGCGTATTTTAAGAGTTTTTCCACAATTAGAAAGTTTTGTAACAAGTAAGTACTGGAACCGTAAGGATTTTAACTGATTCACAAAAAAGATGCCAGAGAAGTTCGGCCTCAATTGTAAACATTAGCAGTGAAGTCCTTACTTACAGACTTTCTACAGAAATTTTGAGCTGTATAAACATGAATTCCTAACATTTGAAAGCAAATTCAAGTGAAAACGCTCCCTAAAGTGTCCGCAGTTGTAAATATTATCAGTTTTCCAGTCATTTACCAACTTTCCACTGGTAATGTCTGGGATTCAAAACCGGCAGGAAATGTAGTAAGAATCCATTTACTTTTATTTCAAGGGTTTCTTATAAGTTTAAAATCATTTCTGGAAACTCTAATTGTGTATTTTAAGAGTTTTACACAATTAGAGAGTTTTGTAACAAGTAAGTACTGGAACCGTAAGGATTTTAACTGATTCACACAAAAGACGCCAGAGAAGTTCGGCCTCAATTGTAAACATTAGCAGTGAAGTCCTTACTTACAGTCTTCCTACAGAAATTTTGGGCTGTGTAAACATGAATTCCTAACATTTGATAACAAATTTAAGTGAAAACGCTCCCTAAAGTGCCCGGAGTTGTAAATATTATCAGTTTTCTAGTCATTCACCAGCTTTCCACTGGTAATGTCTTGGATTAATAAATGGCAGGAAATGTTGTAAGAATCCATTTACTTTTATTTCAAGCGTATCTTACAAGTACATAATCATTTCTGGAAACTCTAATTGCGTATTTTAAGAGTTTTACCACAATTAGAGAGTTTTGTAACAAGTAAGTACTGGAACCTTACGGATTTTAACTGATTCACACAAAAGACGCCAGAGAAGTTCGGCCTCAATTGTAAACATAGGCAGCATAGTGATTCCTTACAGACTTTCTACAGAAGTTTTGAGGTGTATAAACATGAATTCCTAACATTTGAAAGCAAATTCAAATGAAAACGCTCCCTAAAGTGTCCGCAGTTGTAAATATTATCAATTTTCCAGTCATTTACCAACTTTATACTGGTAATGTCTGGGATTAAAAACCCGTAGGAAATGTAGTAAGAATCCATTTACTTTTATTTCAAGCTTTTCTTACAAGTATATAATCATTTCTGGAAACTCTAATTGCGTATTTTAAGAGTTTTACCACAATTAGAGTGTTTTGTAACAAGTAAGTACTGGAACCATAAGGATTTTAACTGATTCACACAAAAGGCGCCAGAGAAGTTCCGCCTCAATTGTAAACATAGGCAGTATAGTGATTCCTTACAGACTTTCTACAGAAATTTTGAGGTGTATAAACATGAATTCCTAACATTTGAAAGCAAATTCAAGTGAAAACGCTCCCTAAAGTGTCCGGAGTTGTAAATATTATCAGTTTTCTGGTCATTTACCAGCTTTCAACTGGTAATGTCTGGGATTAAAAAACGGCAGGAAATGTTGTAAGAATCCATTTACTTTTATTTCAAGCGTATCTTACAAGTACATAATCATTTCTGGAAACTCTAATTGCGTATTTTAAGAGTTTTACCACAATTAGAGAGTTTTGTAACAAGAAAGTACTGGAACCTTACGGATTTTAACTGATTCACACAAAAGACGCCAGAGACGTTCGGCCTCAATTGTAAACATAGGCAGTATAGTCATTCCTTACAGATTTCTACAAAAATTTTGGGCTGTATAAACATGAATTCCTAACATTTGATAACAAATTTAAGTGAAAACGCTCCCTAAAGTGTCCGGAGTTGTAAATATTATCAGTTTTCCGGTCATTTACCAGCTTTCCACTGGTAATGTCTGGGATTAAAAACCGGCAGGAAATGTAGTAAGAATCCATTTACTTTTATTTCAAGCTTTTCTTACAAGTATATAATCATTTCTGGAAACTCTAATTGCGTATTTTAAGAGTTTTACCACAATTAGAGAGTTTTGTAACAAGTAAGTACTGGAACCGTAAGGATTTTAACTGATTCACACAAAAGATGCCAGAGAAGTTTGGCCTCAATTGTAAACATTAGCAGTGAAGTCCTTACTTACAGACTTTCTACAGAAATGTTGAGCTGTATAAACATGAATTCCTAACATTTGAAAGCAAATTCAAGTGAAAACGCTCCCTAAAGTGTCCGCAGTTGTAAATATTATCAGTTTTCCAGTCATTTACCAACTTTCCACTGGTAATGTCTGGGATTAAAAACCCGCAGGAAATGTAGTAAGAATCCATTTACTTTTATTTCATGGGTTTCTTATAAGTTTAAAATCATTTCTGGAAACTCTAATTGTGTATTTTAAGAGTTTTACCACAATTAGAGAGTTTTGTAACAAGTAAGTACTGGAACCTTAAGGATTTTAACTGATTCACACAAAAGACGAAAGAGAAGTTCGGCCTCAATTGTAAACATTAGCAGTGAAGTCCTTACTTACAGTCTTCCTACAGAAATTTTGGGCTGTGTAAACATGAATTCCTAACATTTGATAACAAATTTAAGTGAAAACGCTCCCTAAAGTATCCGCAGTTGTAAATATTATCAGTTTTCCTGTCATATACCAGCTTTCCACTGGTAATGTCTGGGATTAAAAAACGGCAGGAAATGTAGTACGAATCCATTTACTTTTATTTCAAGGGTTTCTAACAAGTTTATAATCATTTCTGGAAACTCCAATTGCGTATTTTAAGAGTTTTACTACAATTAGTGAGTTTTGTAACAAGTAAGTCCTGGAACCTTAAGGATTTTAACTGATTCACACAAAAGACGCCAGAGAAGTTCGGCCTCAATTGTCAACATAGGCAGTATAGTGATTCCTTACAGACTTTTTACAGAAATTTTGAGGTGTATAAACAAGAATTCCTAACATTTGAAAGCAAATTCAAGTGAAAATGCTCCCTAAAGTGTCCGGAGTTGTAAATATTATCAGTTTTCCGGTCATTTACCAGCTTTCCACTGGTAATGTCTGGGATTAAAAACCGGCAGGAAATGTAGTAAGAATCCATTTACTTTTATTTCAAGCTTTTCTTACAAGTATATAATCATTTCTGGAAACTCTAATTGCGTATTTTAAGAGTTTTACCACAATTAGAGAGTTTTGTAACAAGTAAGTACTGGAACCGTAAGGATTTTAACTGATTCACACAAAAGACGCCAGAGAAGTTCGGCCTCAACTGTAAACATTACCTGTGAAGTGCTTACTTACAGACTTTCTACAGAAATTTTGAGCTGTATAAACATGAATTCCTAACATTTGAAAGCAAATTCAAGTGAAAACGCTCCCTAAAGTGTCCGCAGTTGTAAATATTATCAGTTCTCCGGTCATTTACCAACTTTCCACTGGTAATGTCTGGGATTAAAAACCCGCAGGAAATGTAGTACGAATCCATTTACTTTTATTTCAAGGGTTTCTTATAAGTTTAAAATCATTTCTGGAAACTCTAATTGCGTATTTTAAGAGTTTTACCACAATTAGAGAGTTTTGTAAAAAGTAAAGACAGGAACCGTAAGGATTTTAACTGATTCACACAAAAGACGCCAGAGAAGTTCGGCCTCAATTGTAAACATTAGCAGTGAAGTCCTTATTTACAGTCTTCCTACAGAAATTTTGGGCTGTGTAAACATGAATTCCTAACATTTGATAACAAATTTAAGTGAAAACGCTCCCTAAAGTGCCCGGAGTTGTAAATATTATCAGTTTTCTAGTCATTCACCAGCTTTCCACTGGTAATGTCTTGGATTAAAAAATGGCAGGAAATGTAGTACAAATCCATTTACTTTTATTTCAAGGGTTTCTTACAAGTTTATAATCATTTCTGGAAACTCTAATTGCGTATTTTAAGAGTTTTACCACAATTAGAGAGTTTTGTAACAAGTAAGTACTGGAACCGTAAGGATTTTAACTGATTCACACAAAAGACGCCAGAGAAGTTCGGCCTCAATTGTAAACATAGGCAGTATAGTGATTCCTTACAGACTTTCTACAGAAATTTTGAGGTGTATAAACATGAATTCCTAACATTTGAAAGCAAATTCAAGTGAAAACGCTCCCTAAAGTGTCCGGAGTTGTAAATATTATCAGTTTTCCGGTCATTTACCAGCTTTCCACTGGTAATGTCTGGGATTAAAAACCCGTAGGAAATGTAGTAAGAATCCATTTACTTTTATTTCAAGCTTTTCTTACAAGTATATAATCATTTCTGGAAACTCTAATTGCATATTTTAAGAGTTTTACCACAATTAGAGAGTTTTGTAACAAGTAAGTTCTGGAACCTTAAGGATTTTAACTGATTCACACAAAAGACGCCAGAGAAGTTCCGCCTCAATTGTAAACATTAGCAGTGAAGTCCTTACTTACAGGCTTCCTACAGAAATTTTGGGCTGTATAAACATGAATTCCTAACATTTGAAAGCAAATTCAAGTGAAAACGCTCCCTAAAGTGTCCGGAGTTGTAAATATTATCAGTTTTCTGGTCATTTACCAGCTTTCAACTGGTAATGTCTGGGATTAAAAAACGGCAGGAAATGTTGTAAGAATCCATTTACTTTTATTTCAAGCGTATCTTACAAGTACATAATCATTTCTGGAAACTCTAATTGTGTATTTTAAGAGTTTTACCACAATTAGAGAGTTTTGTAACAAGTAAGTACTGGAACCTTACGGATTTTAACTGATTCACACAAAAGACGCCAGAGAAGTTCGGCCTCAATTGTAAACATAGGCAGCATAGTGATTCCTTACAGACTTTCTACAGAAGTTTTGAGGTGTATAAACATGAATTCCTAACATTTGAAAGCAAATTCAAATGAAAACGCTCCCTAAAGTGTCCGCAGTTGTAAATATTATCAATTTTCCAGTCATTTACCAACTTTATACTGGTAATGTCTGGGATTAAAAACCCGTAGGAAATGTAGTAAGAATCCATTTACTTTTATTTCAAGCTTTTCTTACAAGTATATAATCATTTCTGGAAACTCTAATTGCGTATTTTAAGAGTTTTACCACAATTAGAGAATTTTGTAACAAGTAAGTACTGGAACCTTAAGGATTTTAACTGATTCACACAAAAGACGCCAGAGAAGTTCGGCCTCAATTGTAAACATAGGCAGTATAGTGATTCCTTACAGACTTTCTACAGAAATTTTGAGGTGTATAAACATGAATTCCTAACATTTGAAAGCAAATTCAAGTGAAAACGCTCCCTAAAGTGTCCGGAGTTGTAAATATTATCAGTTTTCTGGTCATTTACCAGCTTTCAACTGGTAATGTCTGGGATTAAAAAACGGCAGGAAATGTTGTAAGAATCCATTTACTTTTATTTCAAGCGTATCTTACAAGTACATAATCATTTCTGGAAACTCTAATGGCGTATTTTAAGAGTTTTACCACAATTAGAGAGTTTTGTAACAAGTAAGTACTGGAACCTTACGGATTTTAACTGATTCACACAAAAGACGCCAGAGAAGTTCGGCCTCAATTGTAAACATAGGCAGTATAGTCATTCCTTACAGACTTTCTACAAAAATTTTGGGCTGTATAAACATGAATTCCTAACATTTGATAACAAATTTAAGTGAAAACGCTCCCTAAAGTGTCCGGAGTTGTAAATATTATCAGTTTTCCGGTCATTTACCAGCTTTCCACTGGTAATGTCTGGGATTCAAAACCGGCAGGAAATGTAGTAAGAATCCATTTACTTTTATTTCAAGCTTTTCTTACAAGTATATAATCATTTCTGGAAACTCTAATTGCGTATTTTAAGAGTTTTTCCACAATTAGAGAGTTTTGTAACAAGTAAGTACTGGAACCGTAAGGATTTTAACTGATTCACAAAAAAGATGCCAGAGAAGTTCGGCCTCAATTGTAAACATTAGCAGTGAAGTCCTTACTTACAGACTTTCTACAGAAATTTTGAGCTGTATAAACATGAATTCCTAACATTTGAAAGCAAATTCAAGTGAAAACGCTCCCTAAAGTGTCCGCAGTTGTAAATATTATCAGTTTTCCAGTCATTTACCAACTTTCCACTGGTAATGTCTGGGATTCAAAACCGGCAGGAAATGTAGTAAGAATCCATTTACTTTTATTTCAAGGGTTTCTTATAAGTTTAAAATCATTTCTGGAAACTCTAATTGTGTATTTTAAGAGTTTTACACAATTAGAGAGTTTTGTAACAAGTAAGTACTGGAACCGTAAGGATTTTAACTGATTCACACGAAAGACGCCAGAGAAGTTCGGCCTCAATTGTAAACATTAGCAGTGAAGTCCTTACTTACAGTCTTCCTACAGAAATTTTGGGCTGTGTAAACATGAATTCCTAACATTTGATAACAAATTTAAGTGAAAACGCTCCCTAAAGTGCCCGGAGTTGTAAATATTATCAGTTTTCTAGTCATTCACCAGCTTTCCACTGGTAATGTCTTGGATTAATAAATGGCAGGAAATGTAGTACAAATCCATTTACTTTTATTTCAAGGGTTTCTTACAAGTTTATAATCATTTCTGGAATCTCTAATTGCGTATTTTAAGAGTTTTACCACAATTAGTGAGTTTTGTAACAAGTAAGTCCTGGAACCTTAAGGATTTTAACTGATTCACACAAAAGACGCCAGAGAAGTTCGGCCTCAATTGTAAACATAGGCAGTATAGTGATTCCTTACAGACTTTCTACAGAAATTTTGAGGTGTATAAACATGAATTCCTAACATTTGAAAGCAAATTCAAGTGAAAACGCTCCCTAAAGTGTCCGGAGTTGTAAATATTATCAGTTTTCCGGTCATTTACCAGCTTTCCACTGGTAATGTCTGGGATTAAAAACCCGTAGGAAATGTAGTAAGAATCCATTTACTTTTATTTCAAGCTTTTCTTACAAGTATATAATCATTTCTGGAAACTCTAATTGCGTATTTTAAGAGTTTTACCACAATTAGAGAGTTTTGTAACAAGTAAGTCCTGGAACCTTAAGGATTTTAACTGATTCACACAAAAGACGCCAGAGAAGTTCGGCCTCAATTGTAAACATTAGCAGTGAAGTCCTTACTTACAGACTTTCTACAGAAATTTTGAGGTGTATAAACATGAATTCCTAACATTTGAAAGCAAATTCAAGTGAAAACGCTCCCTAAAGTGTCCGCAGTTGTAAATATTATCAATTTTCCAGTCATTTACCAACTTTATACTGGTAATGTCTGGGATTAAAAACCCGTAGGAAATGTAGTAAGAATCCATTTACTTTTATTTCAAGCTTTTCTTACAAGTATATAATCATTTCTGGAAACTCTAATTGCGTATTTTAAGAGTTTTACCACAATTAGAGAGTTTTGTAACAAGTAAGTTCTGGAACCTTAAGGATTTTAACTGATTCACACAAAAGACGCCAGAGAAGTTCTGCCTCAATTGTAAACATAGGCAGTATACTGATTCCTTACAGACTTTCTACAGAAATTTTGAGGTGTATAAACATGAATTCCTAACATTTGAAAGCAAATTCAAGTGAAAACGCTCCCTAAAGTGTCCGGAGTTGTAAATATTATCCGTTTTCTGGTCATTTACCAGCTTTCAACTGGTAATGTCTGGGATTAAAAAACGGCAGGAAATGTTGTAAGAATCCATTTACTTTTATTTCAAGCGTATCTTACAAGTACATAATCATTTCTGGAAACTCTAATTGCGTATTTTAAGAGTTTTACCACAATTAGAGAGTTTTGTAACAAGTAAGTACTGGAACCTTACGGATTTTAACTGATTCACACAAAAGACGCCAGAGAAGTTCGGCCTCAATTGTAAACATAGGCAGTATAGTCATTCCTTACAGACTTTCTACAAAAATTTTGGGCTGTATAAACATGAATTCCTAACATTTGATATCAAATTTAAGTGAAAACGCTCCCTAAAGTGTCCGGAGTTGTAAATATTATCAGTTTTCCGGTCATTTACCAGCTTTCCACTGGTAATGTCTGGGATTAAAAACCGGCAGGAAATGTAGTAAGAATCCATTTACTTTTATTTCAAGCTTTTCTTACAAGTATATAATCATTTCTGGAAACTCTAATTGCGTATTTTAAGAGTTTTACCACAATTAGAGAGTTTTGTAACAAGTAAGTACTGGAACCGTAAGGATTTTAACTGATTCACACAAAAGATGCCAGAGAAGTTTGGCCTCAATTGTAAACATTAGCAGTGAAGTCCTTACTTACAGACTTTCTACAGAAATGTTGAGCTGTATAAACATGAATTCCTAACATTTGAAAGCAAATTCAAGTGAAAACGCTCCCTAAAGTGTCCGGAGTTGTAAATATTATCAGTTTTCCGGTCATTTACCAGCTTTCCACTGGTAATGTCTGGGATTAAAAAACGGCAGGAAATGTAGTAAGAATCCATTTACTTTTATTTCAAGCTTTTCTTACAAGTATATAATCATTTCTGTAAACTCTAATTGCGTATTTTAAGAGCTTTACCACAATTAGATAGTTTTGTAACAAGTAAGTACTGGAACCGTAAGGATTTTAACTGATTCACACAAAAGATGCCAGAGAAGTTCGGCCTCAATTGTAAACATTAGCAGTGAAGTCCTTACTTACAGACTTTCTACAGAAATGTTGAGCTGTATAAACATGAATTCCTAACATTTGAAAGCAAATTCAAGTGAAAACGCTCCCTAAAGTGTCCGCAGTTGTAAATATTATCAGTTTTCCAGTCATTTACCAACTTTCCACTGGTAATGTCTGGGATTCAAAACCGGCAGGAAATGTAGTAAGAATCCATTTACTTTTATTTCAAGGGTTTCTTATAAGTTTAAAATCATTTCTGGAAACTCTAATTGTGTATTTTAAGAGTTTTACCACAATTAGAGAGTTTTGTAACAAGTAAGTACTGGAACCGTAAGGATTTTAACTGATTCACACGAAAGACGCCAGAGAAGTTCGGCCTCAATTGTAAACATTAGCAGTGAAGTCCTTACTTACAGTCTTCCTACAGAAATTTTGGGCTGTGTAAACATGAATTCCTAACATTTGATAACAAATTTAAGTGAAAACGCTCCCTAAAGTGCCCGGAGTTGTAAATATTATCAGTTTTCTAGTCATTCACCAGCTTTCCACTGGTAATGTCTTGGATTAAAAAATGGCAGGAAATGTAGTACAAATCCATTTACTTTTATTTCAAGGGTTTCTTACAGGTTTATAATCATTTCTGGAAACTCTAATTGCGTATTTTAAGAGTTTTACCACAATTAGTGAGTTTTGTAACAAGTAAGTCCTGGAACCGTAAGGATTTTAACTGATTCACACAAAAGACGCCAGAGAAGTTCGGCCTCAATTGTAAACATAGGCAGTATAGTGATTCCTTACAGACTTTCTACAGAAATTTTGAGGTGTATAAACATGAATTCCTAACATTTGAAAGCAAATTCAAGTGAAAACGCTCCCTAAAGTGTCCGGAGTTGTAAATATTATCAGTTTTCCGGTCATTTACCAGCTTTCCACTGGTAATGTCTGGGATTAAAAACCCGTAGGAAATGTAGTAAGAATCCATTTACTTTTATTTCAAGCTTTTCTTACAAGTATATAATCATTTCTGGAAACTCTAATTGCGTATTTTAAGAGTTTTACCACAATTAGAGAGTTTTGTAACAAGTAAGTCCTGGAACCGTAAGGATTTTAACTGATTCACACAAAAGACGCCAGAGAAGTTCGGCCTCAATTGTCAACATAGGCAGTATAGTGATTCCTTACAGACTTTCTACAGAAATTTTGAGGTGTATAAACATGAATTCCTAACATTTGAAAGCAAATTCAAGTGAAAACGCTCCCTAAAGTGTCCGGAGTTGTAAATATTATCAGTTTTCCGGTCATTTACCAGCTTTCCACTGGTAATGTCTGGGATTAAAAACCGGCAGGAAATGTAGTAAGAATCCATTTACTTTTATTTCAAGCTTTTCTTACAATTATATAATCATTTCTGGAAACTCAAATTGCGTATTTTAAGAGTTTTACCACAATTAGAGAGTTTTGTAACAAGTAAGTACTGGAACCGTAAGGATTTTAACTGATTCACACAAAAGATGCCAGAGAAGTTCGGCCTCAATTGTAAACATTAGCAGTGAAGTCCTTACTTACAGACTTTCTACAGAAATTTTGAGGTGTATAAACATGAATTCCTAACATTTGAAAGCAAATTCAAGTGAAAACGCTCCCTAAAGTGTCCGCAGTTGTAAATATTATCAGTTTTCCAGTCATTTACCAGCTTTCCACTGGTAATGTCTGGGATTAAAAACCCCCAGGAAATGTAGTAAGAATCCATTTACTTTTATTTCAAGGGTTTCTTATAAGTTTAAAATCATTTCTGGAAACTCTAATTGCGTATTTTAAGAGTTTTACCACAATTAGAGAGTTTTGTAACAAGTAAGTACTGGAACCGTAAGGATTTTAACTGATTCACACAAAAGACGCCAGAGAAGTTCGGCCTCAATTGTAAACATTAGCAGTGAAGTCCTTATTTACAGTCTTCCTACAGAAATTTTGGGCTGTGTAAACATGAATTCCTAACATTTGATAACAAATTTAAGTGAAAACGCTCCCTAAAGTGCCCGGAGTTGTAAATATTATCAGTTTTCTAGTCATTCACCAGCTTTCCACTGGTAATGTCTTGGATTAAAAAATGGCAGGAAATGTAGTACAAATCCATTTACTTTTATTTCAAGGGTTTCTTACAAGTATATAATCATTTCTGGAAACTCTAATTGCGTATTTTAAGAGTTTTACCACAATTAGAGAGTTTTGTAACAAGTAAGTACTGGAACCGTAAGGATTTTAACTGATTCACACAAAAGACGCCAGAGAAGTTCGGCCTCAATTGTAAACATAGGCAGTATAGTGATTCCTTACAGACTTTCTACAGAAATTTTGAGGTGTATAAACATGAATTCCTAACATTTGAAAGCAAATTCAAGTGAAAACGCTCCCTAAAGTGTCCGGAGTTGTAAATATTATCAGTTTTCCGGTCATTTACCAGCTTTCCACTGGTAATGTCTGGGATTAAAAACCCGTAGGAAATGTAGTAAGAATCCATTTACTTTTATTTCAAGCTTTTCTTACAAGTATATAATCATTTCTGGAAACTCTAATTGCATATTTTAAGAGTTTTACCACAATTAGAGAGTTTTGTAACAAGTAAGTTCTGGAACCTTAAGGATTTTAACTGATTCACACAAAAGACGCCAGAGAAGTTCCGCCTCAATTGTAAACATTAGCAGTGAAGTCCTTACTTACAGGCTTCCTACAGAAATTTTGGGCTGTATAAACATGAATTCCTAACATTTGAAAGCAAATTCAAGTGAAAACGCTCCCTAAAGTGTCCGGAGTTGTAAATATTATCAGTTTTCTGGTCATTTACCAGCTTTCAACTGGTAATGTCTGGGATTAAAAAACGGCAGGAAATGTGGTAAGAATCCATTTACTTTTATTTCAAGCGTATCTTACAAGTACATAATCATTTCTGGAAACTCTAATTGTGTATTTTAAGAGTTTTACCACAATTAGAGAGTTTTGTAACAAGTAAGTACTGGAACCTTACGGATTTTAACTGATTCACACAAAAGACGCCAGAGAAGTTCGGCCTCAATTGTAAACATAGGCAGCATAGTGATTCCTTACAGACTTTCTACAGAAGTTTTGAGGTGTATAAACATGAATTCCTAACATTTGAAAGCAAATTCAAATGAAAACGCTCCCTAAAGTGTCCGCAGTTGTAAATATTATCAATTTTCCAGTCATTTACAAACTTTATACTGGTAATGTCTGGGATTAAAAACCCGTAGGAAATGTAGTAAGAATCCATTTACTTTTATTTCAAGCTTTTCTTACAAGTATATAATCATTTCTGGAAACTCTAATTGTGTATTTTAAGAGTTTTACCACAATTAGAGAGTTTTGTAACAAGTAAGTACTGGAACCTTAAGGATTTTAACTGATTCACACAAAAGACGCCAGAGAAGTTCGGCCTCAATTGTAAACATAGGCAGTATAGTGATTCCTTACAGACTTTCTACAGAAATTTTGAGGTGTATAAACATGAATTCCTAACATTTGAAAGCAAATTCAAGTGAAAACGCTCCCTAAAGTGTCCGGAGTTGTAAATATTATCAGTTTTCTGGTCATTTACCAGCTTTCAACTGGTAATGTCTGGGATTAAAAAACGGCAGGAAATGTTGTAAGAATCCATTTACTTTTATTTCAAGCGTATCTTACAAGTACATAATCATTTCTGGAAACTCTAATTGCGTATTTTAAGAGTTTTACCACAATTAGAGAGTTTTGTAACAAGTAAGTACTGGAACCTTACGGATTTTAACTGATTCACACAAAAGACGCCAGAGAAGTTCGGCCTCAATTGTAAACATAGGCAGTATAGTCATTCCTTACAGACTTTCTACAAAAATTTTGGGCTGTATAAACATGAATTCGTAACATTTGATAACAAATTTAAGTGAAAACGCTCCCTAAAGTGTCCGGAGTTGTAAATATTATCAGTTTTCCGGTCATTTACCAGCTTTCCACTGGTAATGTCTGGGATTAAAAACCGGCAGGAAATGTAGTAAGAATCCATTTACTTTTATTTCAAGCTTTTCTTACAAGTATATAATCATTTCTGGAAACTCTAATTGCGTATTTTAAGAGTTTTTCCACAATTAGAGAGTTTTGTAACAAGTAAGTACTGGAACCGTAAGGATTTTAACTGATTCACACAAAAGATGCCAGAGAAGTTTGGCCTCAATTGTAAACATTAGCAGTGAAGTCCTTACTTACAGACTTTCTACAGAAATTTTGAGGTGTATAAACATGAATTCCTAACATTTGAAAGCAAATTCAAGTGAAAACGCTCCCTAAAGTGTCCGGAGTTGTAAATATTATCAGTTTTCCGGTCATTTACCAGCTTTCCACTGGTAATGTCTGGGATTAAAAACCGGCAGGAAATGTAGTAAGAATCCATTTACTTTTATTTCAAGCTTTTCTTACAATTATATAATCATTTCTGGAAACTCAAATTGCGTATTTTAAGAGTTTTACCACAATTAGAGAGTTTTGTAACAAGTAAGTACTGGAACCGTAAGGATTTTAACTGATTCACACAAAAGATGCCAGAGAAGTTCGGCCTCAATTGTAAACATTAGCAGTGAAGTCCTTACTTACAGACTTTCTACAGAAATTTTGAGGTGTATAAACATGAATTCCTAACATTTGAAAGCAAATTCAAGTGAAAACGCTCCCTAAAGTGTCCGCAGTTGTAAATATTATCAGTTTTCCAGTCATTTACCAGCTTTCCACTGGTAATGTCTGGGATTAAAAACCCCCAGGAAATGTAGTAAGAATCCATTTACTTTTATTTCAAGGGTTTCTTATAAGTTTAAAATCATTTCTGGAAACTCTAATTGCGTATTTTAAGAGTTTTACCACAATTAGAGAGTTTTGTAACAAGTAAGTACTGGAACCGTAAGGATTTTAACTGATTCACACAAAAGACGCCAGAGAAGTTCGGCCTCAATTGTAAACATTAGCAGTGAAGTCCTTATTTACAGTCTTCCTACAGAAATTTTGGGCTGTGTAAACATGAATTCCTAACATTTGATAACAAATTTAAGTGAAAACGCTCCCTAAAGTGCCCGGAGTTGTAAATATTATCAGTTTTCTAGTCATTCACCAGCTTTCCACTGGTAATGTCTTGGATTAAAAAATGGCAGGAAATGTAGTACAAATCCATTTACTTTTATTTCAAGGGTTTCTTACAAGTTTATAATCATTTCTGGAATCTCTAATTGCGTATTTTAAGAGTTTTACCACAATTAGTGAGTTTTGTAACAAGTAAGTCCTGGAACCTTAAGGATTTTAACTGATTCACACAAAAGACGCCAGAGAAGTTCGGCCTCAATTGTAAACATAGGCAGTATAGTGATTCCTTACAGACTTTCTACAGAAATTTTGAGGTGTATAAACATGAATTCCTAACATTTGAAAGCAAATTCAAGTGAAAACGCTCCCTAAAGTGTCCGGAGTTGTAAATATTATCAGTTTTCCGGTCATTTACCAGCTTTCCACTGGTAATGTCTGGGATTAAAAACCCGTAGGAAATGTAGTAAGAATCCATTTACTTTTATTTCAAGCTTTTCTTACAAGTATATAATCATTTCTGGAAACTCTAATTGCGTATTTTAAGAGTTTTACCACAATTAGAGAGTTTTGTAACAAGTAAGTCCTGGAACCTTAAGGATTTTAACTGATTCACACAAAAGACGCCAGAGAAGTTCGGCCTCAATTGTAAACATTAGCAGTGAAGTCCTTACTTACAGACTTTCTACAGAAATTTTGAGGTGTATAAACATGAATTCCTAACATTTGAAAGCAAATTCAAGTGAAAACGCTCCCTAAAGTGTCCGCAGTTGTAAATATTATCAATTTTCCAGTCATTTACCAACTTTATACTGGTAATGTCTGGGATTAAAAACCCGTAGGAAATGTAGTAAGAATCCATTTACTTTTATTTCAAGCTTTTCTTACAAGTATATAATCATTTCTGGAAACTCTAATTGCGTATTTTAAGAGTTTTACCACAATTAGAGAGTTTTGTAACAAGTAAGTTCTGGAACCTTAAGGATTTTAACTGATTCACACAAAAGACGCCAGAGAAGTTCTGCCTCAATTGTAAACATAGGCAGTATACTGATTCCTTACAGACTTTCTACAGAAATTTTGAGGTGTATAAACATGAATTCCTAACATTTGAAAGCAAATTCAAGTGAAAACGCTCCCTAAAGTGTCCGGAGTTGTAAATATTATCCGTTTTCTGGTCATTTACCAGCTTTCAACTGGTAATGTCTGGGATTAAAAAACGGCAGGAAATGTTGTAAGAATCCATTTACTTTTATTTCAAGCGTATCTTACAAGTACATAATCATTTCTGGAAACTCTAATTGCGTATTTTAAGAGTTTTACCACAATTAGAGAGTTTTGTAACAAGTAAGTACTGGAACCTTACGGATTTTAACTGATTCACACAAAAGACGCCAGAGAAGTTCGGCCTCAATTGTAAACATAGGCAGTATAGTCATTCCTTACAGACTTTCTACAAAAATTTTGGGCTGTATAAACATGAATTCCTAACATTTGATATCAAATTTAAGTGAAAACGCTCCCTAAAGTGTCCGGAGTTGTAAATATTATCAGTTTTCCGGTCATTTACCAGCTTTCCACTGGTAATGTCTGGGATTAAAAACCGGCAGGAAATGTAGTAAGAATCCATTTACTTTTATTTCAAGCTTTTCTTACAAGTATATAATCATTTCTGGAAACTCTAATTGCGTATTTTAAGAGTTTTACCACAATTAGAGAGTTTTGTAACAAGTAAGTACTGGAACCGTAAGGATTTTAACTGATTCACACAAAAGATGCCAGAGAAGTTTGGCCTCAATTGTAAACATTAGCAGTGAAGTCCTTACTTACAGACTTTCTACAGAAATGTTGAGCTGTATAAACATGAATTCCTAACATTTGAAAGCAAATTCAAGTGAAAACGCTCCCTAAAGTGTCCGGAGTTGTAAATATTATCAGTTTTCCGGTCATTTACCAGCTTTCCACTGGTAATGTCTGGGATTAAAAAACGGCAGGAAATGTAGTAAGAATCCATTTACTTTTATTTCAAGCTTTTCTTACAAGTATATAATCATTTCTGTAAACTCTAATTGCGTATTTTAAGAGCTTTACCACAATTAGATAGTTTTGTAACAAGTAAGTACTGGAACCGTAAGGATTTTAACTGATTCACACAAAAGATGCCAGAGAAGTTCGGCCTCAATTGTAAACATTAGCAGTGAAGTCCTTACTTACAGACTTTCTACAGAAATGTTGAGCTGTATAAACATGAATTCCTAACATTTGAAAGCAAATTCAAGTGAAAACGCTCCCTAAAGTGTCCGCAGTTGTAAATATTATCAGTTTTCCAGTCATTTACCAACTTTCCACTGGTAATGTCTGGGATTCAAAACCGGCAGGAAATGTAGTAAGAATCCATTTACTTTTATTTCAAGGGTTTCTTATAAGTTTAAAATCATTTCTGGAAACTCTAATTGTGTATTTTAAGAGTTTTACCACAATTAGAGAGTTTTGTAACAAGTAAGTACTGGAACCGTAAGGATTTTAACTGATTCACACGAAAGACGCCAGAGAAGTTCGGCCTCAATTGTAAACATTAGCAGTGAAGTCCTTACTTACAGTCTTCCTACAGAAATTTTGGGCTGTGTAAACATGAATTCCTAACATTTGATAACAAATTTAAGTGAAAACGCTCCCTAAAGTGCCCGGAGTTGTAAATATTATCAGTTTTCTAGTCATTCACCAGCTTTCCACTGGTAATGTCTTGGATTAAAAAATGGCAGGAAATGTAGTACAAATCCATTTACTTTTATTTCAAGGGTTTCTTACAGGTTTATAATCATTTCTGGAAACTCTAATTGCGTATTTTAAGAGTTTTACCACAATTAGTGAGTTTTGTAACAAGTAAGTCCTGGAACCGTAAGGATTTTAACTGATTCACACAAAAGACGCCAGAGAAGTTCGGCCTCAATTGTAAACATAGGCAGTATAGTGATTCCTTACAGACTTTCTACAGAAATTTTGAGGTGTATAAACATGAATTCCTAACATTTGAAAGCAAATTCAAGTGAAAACGCTCCCTAAAGTGTCCGGAGTTGTAAATATTATCAGTTTTCCGGTCATTTACCAGCTTTCCACTGGTAATGTCTGGGATTAAAAACCCGTAGGAAATGTAGTAAGAATCCATTTACTTTTATTTCAAGCTTTTCTTACAAGTATATAATCATTTCTGGAAACTCTAATTGCGTATTTTAAGAGTTTTACCACAATTAGAGAGTTTTGTAACAAGTAAGTCCTGGAACCGTAAGGATTTTAACTGATTCACACAAAAGACGCCAGAGAAGTTCGGCCTCAATTGTCAACATAGGCAGTATAGTGATTCCTTACAGACTTTCTACAGAAATTTTGAGGTGTATAAACATGAATTCCTAACATTTGAAAGCAAATTCAAGTGAAAACGCTCCCTAAAGTGTCCGGAGTTGTAAATATTATCAGTTTTCCGGTCATTTACCAGCTTTCCACTGGTAATGTCTGGGATTAAAAACCGGCAGGAAATGTAGTAAGAATCCATTTACTTTTATTTCAAGCTTTTCTTACAATTATATAATCATTTCTGGAAACTCAAATTGCGTATTTTAAGAGTTTTACCACAATTAGAGAGTTTTGTAACAAGTAAGTACTGGAACCGTAAGGATTTTAACTGATTCACACAAAAGATGCCAGAGAAGTTCGGCCTCAATTGTAAACATTAGCAGTGAAGTCCTTACTTACAGACTTTCTACAGAAATTTTGAGGTGTATAAACATGAATTCCTAACATTTGAAAGCAAATTCAAGTGAAAACGCTCCCTAAAGTGTCCGCAGTTGTAAATATTATCAGTTTTCCAGTCATTTACCAGCTTTCCACTGGTAATGTCTGGGATTAAAAACCCCCAGGAAATGTAGTAAGAATCCATTTACTTTTATTTCAAGGGTTTCTTATAAGTTTAAAATCATTTCTGGAAACTCTAATTGCGTATTTTAAGAGTTTTACCACAATTAGAGAGTTTTGTAACAAGTAAGTACTGGAACCGTAAGGATTTTAACTGATTCACACAAAAGACGCCAGAGAAGTTCGGCCTCAATTGTAAACATTAGCAGTGAAGTCCTTATTTACAGTCTTCCTACAGAAATTTTGGGCTGTGTAAACATGAATTCCTAACATTTGATAACAAATTTAAGTGAAAACGCTCCCTAAAGTGCCCGGAGTTGTAAATATTATCAGTTTTCTAGTCATTCACCAGCTTTCCACTGGTAATGTCTTGGATTAAAAAATGGCAGGAAATGTAGTACAAATCCATTTACTTTTATTTCAAGGGTTTCTTACAAGTATATAATCATTTCTGGAAACTCTAATTGCGTATTTTAAGAGTTTTACCACAATTAGAGAGTTTTGTAACAAGTAAGTACTGGAACCGTAAGGATTTTAACTGATTCACACAAAAGACGCCAGAGAAGTTCGGCCTCAATTGTAAACATAGGCAGTATAGTGATTCCTTACAGACTTTCTACAGAAATTTTGAGGTGTATAAACATGAATTCCTAACATTTGAAAGCAAATTCAAGTGAAAACGCTCCCTAAAGTGTCCGGAGTTGTAAATATTATCAGTTTTCCGGTCATTTACCAGCTTTCCACTGGTAATGTCTGGGATTAAAAACCCGTAGGAAATGTAGTAAGAATCCATTTACTTTTATTTCAAGCTTTTCTTACAAGTATATAATCATTTCTGGAAACTCTAATTGCATATTTTAAGAGTTTTACCACAATTAGAGAGTTTTGTAACAAGTAAGTTCTGGAACCTTAAGGATTTTAACTGATTCACACAAAAGACGCCAGAGAAGTTCCGCCTCAATTGTAAACATTAGCAGTGAAGTCCTTACTTACAGGCTTCCTACAGAAATTTTGGGCTGTATAAACATGAATTCCTAACATTTGAAAGCAAATTCAAGTGAAAACGCTCCCTAAAGTGTCCGGAGTTGTAAATATTATCAGTTTTCTGGTCATTTACCAGCTTTCAACTGGTAATGTCTGGGATTAAAAAACGGCAGGAAATGTGGTAAGAATCCATTTACTTTTATTTCAAGCGTATCTTACAAGTACATAATCATTTCTGGAAACTCTAATTGTGTATTTTAAGAGTTTTACCACAATTAGAGAGTTTTGTAACAAGTAAGTACTGGAACCTTACGGATTTTAACTGATTCACACAAAAGACGCCAGAGAAGTTCGGCCTCAATTGTAAACATAGGCAGCATAGTGATTCCTTACAGACTTTCTACAGAAGTTTTGAGGTGTATAAACATGAATTCCTAACATTTGAAAGCAAATTCAAATGAAAACGCTCCCTAAAGTGTCCGCAGTTGTAAATATTATCAATTTTCCAGTCATTTACAAACTTTATACTGGTAATGTCTGGGATTAAAAACCCGTAGGAAATGTAGTAAGAATCCATTTACTTTTATTTCAAGCTTTTCTTACAAGTATATAATCATTTCTGGAAACTCTAATTGTGTATTTTAAGAGTTTTACCACAATTAGAGAGTTTTGTAACAAGTAAGTACTGGAACCTTAAGGATTTTAACTGATTCACACAAAAGACGCCAGAGAAGTTCGGCCTCAATTGTAAACATAGGCAGTATAGTGATTCCTTACAGACTTTCTACAGAAATTTTGAGGTGTATAAACATGAATTCCTAACATTTGAAAGCAAATTCAAGTGAAAACGCTCCCTAAAGTGTCCGGAGTTGTAAATATTATCAGTTTTCTGGTCATTTACCAGCTTTCAACTGGTAATGTCTGGGATTAAAAAACGGCAGGAAATGTTGTAAGAATCCATTTACTTTTATTTCAAGCGTATCTTACAAGTACATAATCATTTCTGGAAACTCTAATTGCGTATTTTAAGAGTTTTACCACAATTAGAGAGTTTTGTAACAAGTAAGTACTGGAACCTTACGGATTTTAACTGATTCACACAAAAGACGCCAGAGAAGTTCGGCCTCAATTGTAAACATAGGCAGTATAGTCATTCCTTACAGACTTTCTACAAAAATTTTGGGCTGTATAAACATGAATTCGTAACATTTGATAACAAATTTAAGTGAAAACGCTCCCTAAAGTGTCCGGAGTTGTAAATATTATCAGTTTTCCGGTCATTTACCAGCTTTCCACTGGTAATGTCTGGGATTAAAAACCGGCAGGAAATGTAGTAAGAATCCATTTACTTTTATTTCAAGCTTTTCTTACAAGTATATAATCATTTCTGGAAACTCTAATTGCGTATTTTAAGAGTTTTTCCACAATTAGAGAGTTTTGTAACAAGTAAGTACTGGAACCGTAAGGATTTTAACTGATTCACACAAAAGATGCCAGAGAAGTTTGGCCTCAATTGTAAACATTAGCAGTGAAGTCCTTACTTACAGACTTTCTACAGAAATTTTGAGGTGTATAAACATGAATTCCTAACATTTGAAAGCAAATTCAAGTGAAAACGCTCCCTAAAGTGTCCGGAGTTGTAAATATTATCAGTTTTCCGGTCATTTACCAGCTTTCCACTGGTAATGTCTGGGATTAAAAACCGGCAGGAAATGTAGTAAGAATCCATTTACTTTTATTTCAAGCTTTTCTTACAATTATATAATCATTTCTGGAAACTCAAATTGCGTATTTTAAGAGTTTTACCACAATTAGAGAGTTTTGTAACAAGTAAGTACTGGAACCGTAAGGATTTTAACTGATTCACACAAAAGATGCCAGAGAAGTTCGGCCTCAATTGTAAACATTAGCAGTGAAGTCCTTACTTACAGACTTTCTACAGAAATTTTGAGGTGTATAAACATGAATTCCTAACATTTGAAAGCAAATTCAAGTGAAAACGCTCCCTAAAGTGTCCGCAGTTGTAAATATTATCAGTTTTCCAGTCATTTACCAGCTTTCCACTGGTAATGTCTGGGATTAAAAACCCCCAGGAAATGTAGTAAGAATCCATTTACTTTTATTTCAAGGGTTTCTTATAAGTTTAAAATCATTTCTGGAAACTCTAATTGCGTATTTTAAGAGTTTTACCACAATTAGAGAGTTTTGTAACAAGTAAGTACTGGAACCGTAAGGATTTTAACTGATTCACACAAAAGACGCCAGAGAAGTTCGGCCTCAATTGTAAACATTAGCAGTGAAGTCCTTATTTACAGTCTTCCTACAGAAATTTTGGGCTGTGTAAACATGAATTCCTAACATTTGATAACAAATTTAAGTGAAAACGCTCCCTAAAGTGCCCGGAGTTGTAAATATTATCAGTTTTCTAGTCATTCACCAGCTTTCCACTGGTAATGTCTTGGATTAAAAAATGGCAGGAAATGTAGTACAAATCCATTTACTTTTATTTCAAGGGTTTCTTACAAGTTTATAATCATTTCTGGAAACTCTAATTGCGTATTTTAAGAGTTTTACCACAATTAGAGAGTTTTGTAACAAGTAAGTACTGGAACCGTAAGGATTTTAACTGATTCACACAAAAGACGCCAGAGAAGTTCGGCCTCAATTGTAAACATAGGCAGTATAGTGATTCCTTACAGACTTTCTACAGAAATTTTGAGGTGTATAAACATGAATTCCTAACATTTGAAAGCAAATTCAAGTGAAAACGCTCCCTAAAGTGTCCGGAGTTGTAAATATTATCAGTTTTCCGGTCATTTACCAGCTTTCCACTGGTAATGTCTGGGATTAAAAACCCGTAGGAAATGTAGTAAGAATCCATTTACTTTTATTTCAAGCTTTTCTTACAAGTATATAATCATTTCTGGAAACTCTAATTGCATATTTTAAGAGTTTTACCACAATTAGAGAGTTTTGTAACAAGTAAGTTCTGGAACCTTAAGGATTTTAACTGATTCACACAAAAGACGCCAGAGAAGTTCCGCCTCAATTGTAAACATTAGCAGTGAAGTCCTTACTTACAGGCTTCCTACAGAAATTTTGGGCTGTATAAACATGAATTCCTAACATTTGAAAGCAAATTCAAGTGAAAACGCTCCCTAAAGTGTCCGGAGTTGTAAATATTATCAGTTTTCTGGTCATTTACCAGCTTTCAACTGGTAATATCTGGGATTAAAAAACGGCAGGAAATGTTGTAAGAATCCATTTACTTTTATTTCAAGCGTATCTTACAAGTACATAATCATTTCTGGAAACTCTAATTGCGTATTTTAAGAGTTTTACCACAATTAGAGAGTTTTGTAACAAGTAAGTACTGGAACCTTACGGATTTTAACTGATTCACACAAAAGACGCCAGAGAAGTTCGGCCTCAATTGTAAACATAGGCAGTATAGTCATTCCTTACAGACTTTCTACAAAAATTTTGGGCTGTATAAACATGAATTCCTAACATTTGATAACAAATTTAAGTGAAAACGCTCCCTAAAGTGTCCGGAGTTGTAAATATTATCAGTTTTCCGGTCATTTACCAGCTTTCCACTGGTAATGTCTGGGATTAAAAACCGGCAGGAAATGTAGTAAGAATCCATTTACTTTTATTTCAAGCTTTTCTTACAAGTATATAATCATTTCTGGAAACTCTAATTGCGTATTTTAAGAGTTTTTCCACAATTAGAAAGTTTTGTAACAAGTAAGTACTGGAACCGTAAGGATTTTAACTGATTCACAAAAAAGATGCCAGAGAAGTTCGGCCTCAATTGTAAACATTAGCAGTGAAGTCCTTACTTACAGACTTTCTACAGAAATTTTGAGCTGTATAAACATGAATTCCTAACATTTGAAAGCAAATTCAAGTGAAAACGCTCCCTAAAGTGTCCGCAGTTGTAAATATTATCAGTTTTCCAGTCATTTACCAACTTTCCACTGGTAATGTCTGGGATTCAAAACCGGCAGGAAATGTAGTAAGAATCCATTTACTTTTATTTCAAGGGTTTCTTATAAGTTTAAAATCATTTCTGGAAACTCTAATTGTGTATTTTAAGAGTTTTACACAATTAGAGAGTTTTGTAACAAGTAAGTACTGGAACCGTAAGGATTTTAACTGATTCACACAAAAGACGCCAGAGAAGTTCGGCCTCAATTGTAAACATTAGCAGTGAAGTCCTTACTTACAGTCTTCCTACAGAAATTTTGGGCTGTGTAAACATGAATTCCTAACATTTGATAACAAATTTAAGTGAAAACGCTCCCTAAAGTGCCCGGAGTTGTAAATATTATCAGTTTTCTAGTCATTCACCAGCTTTCCACTGGTAATGTCTTGGATTAATAAATGGCAGGAAATGTTGTAAGAATCCATTTACTTTTATTTCAAGCGTATCTTACAAGTACATAATCATTTCTGGAAACTCTAATTGCGTATTTTAAGAGTTTTACCACAATTAGAGAGTTTTGTAACAAGTAAGTACTGGAACCTTACGGATTTTAACTGATTCACACAAAAGACGCCAGAGAAGTTCGGCCTCAATTGTAAACATAGGCAGCATAGTGATTCCTTACAGACTTTCTACAGAAGTTTTGAGGTGTATAAACATGAATTCCTAACATTTGAAAGCAAATTCAAATGAAAACGCTCCCTAAAGTGTCCGCAGTTGTAAATATTATCAATTTTCCAGTCATTTACCAACTTTATACTGGTAATGTCTGGGATTAAAAACCCGTAGGAAATGTAGTAAGAATCCATTTACTTTTATTTCAAGCTTTTCTTACAAGTATATAATCATTTCTGGAAACTCTAATTGCGTATTTTAAGAGTTTTACCACAATTAGAGTGTTTTGTAACAAGTAAGTACTGGAACCATAAGGATTTTAACTGATTCACACAAAAGGCGCCAGAGAAGTTCCGCCTCAATTGTAAACATAGGCAGTATAGTGATTCCTTACAGACTTTCTACAGAAATTTTGAGGTGTATAAACATGAATTCCTAACATTTGAAAGCAAATTTAAGTGAAAACGCTCCCTAAAGTGTCCGGAGTTGTAAATATTATCAGTTTTCCGGTCATTTACCAGCTTTCCACTGGTAATGTCTGGGATTAAAAACCGGCAGGAAATGTAGTAAGAATCCATTTACTTTTATTTCAAGCTTTTCTTACAAGTATATAATCATTTCTGGAAACTCTAATTGCGTATTTTAAGAGTTTTACCACAATTAGAGAGTTTTGTAACAAGTAAGTACTGGAACCGTAAGGATTTTAACTGATTCACACAAAAGATGCCAGAGAAGTTTGGCCTCAATTGTAAACATTAGCAGTGAAGTCCTTACTTACAGACTTTCTACAGAAATGTTGAGCTGTATAAACATGAATTCCTAACATTTGAAAGCAAATTCAAGTGAAAACGCTCCCTAAAGTGTCCGCAGTTGTAAATATTATCAGTTTTCCAGTCATTTACCAACTTTCCACTGGTAATGTCTGGGATTAAAAACCCGCAGGAAATGTAGTAAGAATCCATTTACTTTTATTTCATGGGTTTCTTATAAGTTTAAAATCATTTCTGGAAACTCTAATTGTGTATTTTAAGAGTTTTACCACAATTAGAGAGTTTTGTAACAAGTAAGTACTGGAACCTTAAGGATTTTAACTGATTCACACAAAAGACGAAAGAGAAGTTCGGCCTCAATTGTAAACATTAGCAGTGAAGTCCTTACTTACAGTCTTCCTACAGAAATTTTGGGCTGTGTAAACATGAATTCCTAACATTTGATAACAAATTTAAGTGAAAACGCTCCCTAAAGTATCCGCAGTTGTAAATATTATCAGTTTTCCTGTCATATACCAGCTTTCCACTGGTAATGTCTGGGATTAAAAAACGGCAGGAAATGTAGTACGAATCCATTTACTTTTATTTCAAGGGTTTCTAACAAGTTTATAATCATTTCTGGAAACTCCAATTGCGTATTTTAAGAGTTTTACTACAATTAGTGAGTTTTGTAACAAGTAAGTCCTGGAACCTTAAGGATTTTAACTGATTCACACAAAAGACGCCAGAGAAGTTCGGCCTCAATTGTCAACATAGGCAGTATAGTGATTCCTTACAGACTTTTTACAGAAATTTTGAGGTGTATAAACAAGAATTCCTAACATTTGAAAGCAAATTCAAGTGAAAATGCTCCCTAAAGTGTCCGGAGTTGTAAATATTATCAGTTTTCCGGTCATTTACCAGCTTTCCACTGGTAATGTCTGGGATTAAAAACCGGCAGGAAATGTAGTAAGAATCCATTTACTTTTATTTCAAGCTTTTCTTACAAGTATATAATCATTTCTGGAAACTCTAATTGCGTATTTTAAGAGTTTTACCACAATTAGAGAGTTTTGTAACAAGTAAGTACTGGAACCGTAAGGATTTTAACTGATTCACACAAAAGACGCCAGAGAAGTTCGGCCTCAACTGTAAACATTACCTGTGAAGTGCTTACTTACAGACTTTCTACAGAAATTTTGAGCTGTATAAACATGAATTCCTAACATTTGAAAGCAAATTCAAGTGAAAACGCTCCCTAAAGTGTCCGCAGTTGTAAATATTATCAGTTCTCCGGTCATTTACCAACTTTCCACTGGTAATGTCTGGGATTAAAAACCCGCAGGAAATGTAGTACGAATCCATTTACTTTTATTTCAAGGGTTTCTTATAAGTTTAAAATCATTTCTGGAAACTCTAATTGCGTATTTTAAGAGTTTTACCACAATTAGAGAGTTTTGTAAAAAGTAAAGACAGGAACCGTAAGGATTTTAACTGATTCACACAAAAGACGCCAGAGAAGTTCGGCCTCAATTGTAAACATTAGCAGTGAAGTCCTTATTTACAGTCTTCCTACAGAAATTTTGGGCTGTGTAAACATGAATTCCTAACATTTGATAACAAATTTAAGTGAAAACGCTCCCTAAAGTGCCCGGAGTTGTAAATATTATCAGTTTTCTAGTCATTCACCAGCTTTCCACTGGTAATGTCTTGGATTAAAAAATGGCAGGAAATGTAGTACAAATCCATTTACTTTTATTTCAAGGGTTTCTTACAAGTTTATAATCATTTCTGGAAACTCTAATTGCGTATTTTAAGAGTTTTACCACAATTAGAGAGTTTTGTAACAAGTAAGTACTGGAACCGTAAGGATTTTAACTGATTCACACAAAAGACGCCAGAGAAGTTCGGCCTCAATTGTAAACATAGGCAGTATAGTGATTCCTTACAGACTTTCTACAGAAATTTTGAGGTGTATAAACATGAATTCCTAACATTTGAAAGCAAATTCAAGTGAAAACGCTCCCTAAAGTGTCCGGAGTTGTAAATATTATCAGTTTTCCGGTCATTTACCAGCTTTCCACTGGTAATGTCTGGGATTAAAAACCCGTAGGAAATGTAGTAAGAATCCATTTACTTTTATTTCAAGCTTTTCTTACAAGTATATAATCATTTCTGGAAACTCTAATTGCATATTTTAAGAGTTTTACCACAATTAGAGAGTTTTGTAACAAGTAAGTTCTGGAACCTTAAGTATTTTAACTGATTCACACAAAAGACGCCAGAGAAGTTCCGCCTCAATTGTAAACATTAGCAGTGAAGTCCTTACTTACAGGCTTCCTACAGAAATTTTGGGCTGTATAAACATGAATTCCTAACATTTGAAAGCAAATTCAAGTGAAAACGCTCCCTAAAGTGTCCGGAGTTGTAAATATTATCAGTTTTCTGGTCATTTACCAGCTTTCAACTGGTAATGTCTGGGATTAAAAAACGGCAGGAAATGTTGTAAGAATCCATTTACTTTTATTTCAAGCGTATCTTACAAGTACATAATCATTTCTGGAAACTCTAATTGTGTATTTTAAGAGTTTTACCACAATTAGAGAGTTTTGTAACAAGTAAGTACTGGAACCTTACGGATTTTAACTGATTCACACAAAAGACGCCAGAGAAGTTCGGCCTCAATTGTAAACATAGGCAGCATAGTGATTCCTTACAGACTTTCTACAGAAGTTTTGAGGTGTATAAACATGAATTCCTAACATTTGAAAGCAAATTCAAATGAAAACGCTCCCTAAAGTGTCCGCAGTTGTAAATATTATCAATTTTCCAGTCATTTACCAACTTTATACTGGTAATGTCTGGGATTAAAAACCCGTAGGAAATGTAGTAAGAATCCATTTACTTTTATTTCAAGCTTTTCTTACAAGTATATAATCATTTCTGGAAACTCTAATTGCGTATTTTAAGAGTTTTACCACAATTAGAGAGTTTTGTAACAAGTAAGTACTGGAACCTTAAGGATTTTAACTGATTCACACAAAAGACGCCAGAGAAGTTCGGCCTCAATTGTAAACATAGGCAGTATAGTGATTCCTTACAGACTTTCTACAGAAATTTTGAGGTGTATAAACATGAATTCCTAACATTTGAAAGCAAATTCAAGTGAAAACGCTCCCTAAAGTGTCCGGAGTTGTAAATATTATCAGTTTTCTGGTCATTTACCAGCTTTCAACTGGTAATGTCTGGGATTAAAAAACGGCAGGAAATGTTGTAAGAATCCATTTACTTTTATTTCAAGCGTATCTTACAAGTACATAATCATTTCTGGAAACTCTAATTGCGTATTTTAAGAGTTTTACCACAATTAGAGAGTTTTGTAACAAGTAAGTACTGGAACCTTACGGATTTTAACTGATTCACACAAAAGACGCCAGAGAAGTTCGGCCTCAATTGTAAACATAGGCAGTATAGTCATTCCTTACAGACTTTCTACAAAAATTTTGGGCTGTATAAACATGAATTCCTAACATTTGATAACAAATTTAAGTGAAAACGCTCCCTAAAGTGTCCGGAGTTGTAAATATTATCAGTTTTCCGGTCATTTACCAGCTTTCCACTGGTAATGTCTGGGATTCAAAACCGGCAGGAAATGTAGTAAGAATCCATTTACTTTTATTTCAAGGGTTTCTTATAAGTTTAAAATCATTTCTGGAAACTCTAATTGTGTATTTTAAGAGTTTTACACAATTAGAGAGTTTTGTAACAAGTAAGTACTGGAACCGTAAGGATTTTAACTGATTCACACGAAAGACGCCAGAGAAGTTCGGCCTCAATTGTAAACATTAGCAGTGAAGTCCTTACTTACAGTCTTCCTACAGAAATTTTGGGCTGTGTAAACATGAATTCCTAACATTTGATAACAAATTTAAGTGAAAACGCTCCCTAAAGTGCCCGGAGTTGTAAATATTATCAGTTTTCTAGTCATTCACCAGCTTTCCACTGGTAATGTCTTGGATTAATAAATGGCAGGAAATGTAGTACAAATCCATTTACTTTTATTTCAAGGGTTTCTTACAAGTTTATAATCATTTCTGGAATCTCTAATTGCGTATTTTAAGAGTTTTACCACAATTAGTGAGTTTTGTAACAAGTAAGTCCTGGAACCTTAAGGATTTTAACTGATTCACACAAAAGACGCCAGAGAAGTTCGGCCTCAATTGTAAACATAGGCAGTATAGTGATTCCTTACAGACTTTCTACAGAAATTTTGAGGTGTATAAACATGAATTCCTAACATTTGAAAGCAAATTCAAGTGAAAACGCTCCCTAAAGTGTCCGGAGTTGTAAATATTATCAGTTTTCCGGTCATTTACCAGCTTTCCACTGGTAATGTCTGGGATTAAAAACCCGTAGGAAATGTAGTAAGAATCCATTTACTTTTATTTCAAGCTTTTCTTACAAGTATATAATCATTTCTGGAAACTCTAATTGCGTATTTTAAGAGTTTTACCACAATTAGAGAGTTTTGTAACAAGTAAGTCCTGGAACCTTAAGGATTTTAACTGATTCACACAAAAGACGCCAGAGAAGTTCGGCCTCAATTGTAAACATTAGCAGTGAAGTCCTTACTTACAGACTTTCTACAGAAATTTTGAGGTGTATAAACATGAATTCCTAACATTTGAAAGCAAATTCAAGTGAAAACGCTCCCTAAAGTGTCCGCAGTTGTAAATATTATCAGTTCTCCGGTCATTTACCAACTTTCCACTGGTAATGTCTGGGATTAAAAACCCGCAGGAAATGTAGTACGAATCCATTTACTTTTATTTCAAGGGTTTCTTATAAGTTTAAAATCATTTCTGGAAACTCTAATTGCGTATTTTAAGAGTTTTACCACAATTAGAGAGTTTTGTAAAAAGTAAAGACAGGAACCGTAAGGATTTTAACTGATTCACACAAAAGACGCCAGAGAAGTTCGGCCTCAATTGTAAACATTAGCAGTGAAGTCCTTATTTACAGTCTTCCTACAGAAATTTTGGGCTGTGTAAACATGAATTCCTAACATTTGATAACAAATTTAAGTGAAAACGCTCCCTAAAGTGCCCGGAGTTGTAAATATTATCAGTTTTCTAGTCATTCACCAGCTTTCCACTGGTAATGTCTTGGATTAAAAAATGGCAGGAAATGTAGTACAAATCCATTTACTTTTATTTCAAGGGTTTCTTACAAGTTTATAATCATTTCTGGAAACTCTAATTGCGTATTTTAAGAGTTTTACCACAATTAGAGAGTTTTGTAACAAGTAAGTACTGGAACCGTAAGGATTTTAACTGATTCACACAAAAGACGCCAGAGAAGTTCGGCCTCAATTGTAAACATAGGCAGTATAGTGATTCCTTACAGACTTTCTACAGAAATTTTGAGGTGTATAAACATGAATTCCTAACATTTGAAAGCAAATTCAAGTGAAAACGCTCCCTAAAGTGTCCGGAGTTGTAAATATTATCAGTTTTCCGGTCATTTACCAGCTTTCCACTGGTAATGTCTGGGATTAAAAACCCGTAGGAAATGTAGTAAGAATCCATTTACTTTTATTTCAAGCTTTTCTTACAAGTATATAATCATTTCTGGAAACTCTAATTGCATATTTTAAGAGTTTTACCACAATTAGAGAGTTTTGTAACAAGTAAGTTCTGGAACCTTAAGTATTTTAACTGATTCACACAAAAGACGCCAGAGAAGTTCCGCCTCAATTGTAAACATTAGCAGTGAAGTCCTTACTTACAGGCTTCCTACAGAAATTTTGGGCTGTATAAACATGAATTCCTAACATTTGAAAGCAAATTCAAGTGAAAACGCTCCCTAAAGTGTCCGGAGTTGTAAATATTATCAGTTTTCTGGTCATTTACCAGCTTTCAACTGGTAATGTCTGGGATTAAAAAACGGCAGGAAATGTTGTAAGAATCCATTTACTTTTATTTCAAGCGTATCTTACAAGTACATAATCATTTCTGGAAACTCTAATTGTGTATTTTAAGAGTTTTACCACAATTAGAGAGTTTTGTAACAAGTAAGTACTGGAACCTTACGGATTTTAACTGATTCACACAAAAGACGCCAGAGAAGTTCGGCCTCAATTGTAAACATAGGCAGCATAGTGATTCCTTACAGACTTTCTACAGAAGTTTTGAGGTGTATAAACATGAATTCCTAACATTTGAAAGCAAATTCAAATGAAAACGCTCCCTAAAGTGTCCGCAGTTGTAAATATTATCAATTTTCCAGTCATTTACCAACTTTATACTGGTAATGTCTGGGATTAAAAACCCGTAGGAAATGTAGTAAGAATCCATTTACTTTTATTTCAAGCTTTTCTTACAAGTATATAATCATTTCTGGAAACTCTAATTGCGTATTTTAAGAGTTTTACCACAATTAGAGAGTTTTGTAACAAGTAAGTACTGGAACCTTAAGGATTTTAACTGATTCACACAAAAGACGCCAGAGAAGTTCGGCCTCAATTGTAAACATAGGCAGTATAGTGATTCCTTACAGACTTTCTACAGAAATTTTGAGGTGTATAAACATGAATTCCTAACATTTGAAAGCAAATTCAAGTGAAAACGCTCCCTAAAGTGTCCGGAGTTGTAAATATTATCAGTTTTCTGGTCATTTACCAGCTTTCAACTGGTAATGTCTGGGATTAAAAAACGGCAGGAAATGTTGTAAGAATCCATTTACTTTTATTTCAAGCGTATCTTACAAGTACATAATCATTTCTGGAAACTCTAATTGCGTATTTTAAGAGTTTTACCACAATTAGAGAGTTTTGTAACAAGTAAGTACTGGAACCTTACGGATTTTAACTGATTCACACAAAAGACGCCAGAGAAGTTCGGCCTCAATTGTAAACATAGGCAGTATAGTCATTCCTTACAGACTTTCTACAAAAATTTTGGGCTGTATAAACATGAATTCCTAACATTTGATAACAAATTTAAGTGAAAACGCTCCCTAAAGTGTCCGGAGTTGTAAATATTATCAGTTTTCCGGTCATTTACCAGCTTTCCACTGGTAATGTCTGGGATTCAAAACCGGCAGGAAATGTAGTAAGAATCCATTTACTTTTATTTCAAGGGTTTCTTATAAGTTTAAAATCATTTCTGGAAACTCTAATTGTGTATTTTAAGAGTTTTACACAATTAGAGAGTTTTGTAACAAGTAAGTACTGGAACCGTAAGGATTTTAACTGATTCACACGAAAGACGCCAGAGAAGTTCGGCCTCAATTGTAAACATTAGCAGTGAAGTCCTTACTTACAGTCTTCCTACAGAAATTTTGGGCTGTGTAAACATGAATTCCTAACATTTGATAACAAATTTAAGTGAAAACGCTCCCTAAAGTGCCCGGAGTTGTAAATATTATCAGTTTTCTAGTCATTCACCAGCTTTCCACTGGTAATGTCTTGGATTAATAAATGGCAGGAAATGTAGTACAAATCCATTTACTTTTATTTCAAGGGTTTCTTACAAGTTTATAATCATTTCTGGAATCTCTAATTGCGTATTTTAAGAGTTTTACCACAATTAGTGAGTTTTGTAACAAGTAAGTCCTGGAACCTTAAGGATTTTAACTGATTCACACAAAAGACGCCAGAGAAGTTCGGCCTCAATTGTAAACATAGGCAGTATAGTGATTCCTTACAGACTTTCTACAGAAATTTTGAGGTGTATAAACATGAATTCCTAACATTTGAAAGCAAATTCAAGTGAAAACGCTCCCTAAAGTGTCCGGAGTTGTAAATATTATCAGTTTTCCGGTCATTTACCAGCTTTCCACTGGTAATGTCTGGGATTAAAAACCCGTAGGAAATGTAGTAAGAATCCATTTACTTTTATTTCAAGCTTTTCTTACAAGTATATAATCATTTCTGGAAACTCTAATTGCGTATTTTAAGAGTTTTACCACAATTAGAGAGTTTTGTAACAAGTAAGTCCTGGAACCTTAAGGATTTTAACTGATTCACACAAAAGACGCCAGAGAAGTTCGGCCTCAATTGTAAACATTAGCAGTGAAGTCCTTACTTACAGACTTTCTACAGAAATTTTGAGGTGTATAAACATGAATTCCTAACATTTGAAAGCAAATTCAAGTGAAAACGCTCCCTAAAGTGTCCGCAGTTGTAAATATTATCAATTTTCCAGTCATTTACCAACTTTATACTGGTAATGTCTGGGATTAAAAACCCGTAGGAAATGTAGTAAGAATCCATTTACTTTTATTTCAAGCTTTTCTTACAAGTATATAATCATTTCTGGAAACTCTAATTGCGTATTTTAAGAGTTTTACCACAATTAGAGAGTTTTGTAACAAGTAAGTACTGGAACCTTAAGGATTTTAACTGATTCACACAAAAGACGCCAGAGAAGTTCTGCCTCAATTGTAAACATAGGCAGTATACTGATTCCTTACAGACTTTCTACAGAAATTTTGAGGTGTATAAACATGAATTCCTAACATTTGAAAGCAAATTCAAGTGAAAACGCTCCCTAAAGTGTCCGGAGTTGTAAATATTATCCGTTTTCTGGTCATTTACCAGCTTTCAACTGGTAATGTCTGGGATTAAAAAACGGCAGGAAATGTTGTAAGAATCCATTTACTTTTATTTCAAGCGTATCTTACAAGTACATAATCATTTCTGGAAACTCTAATTGCGTATTTTAAGAGTTTTACCACAATTAGAGAGTTTTGTAACAAGTAAGTACTGGAACCTTACGGATTTTAACTGATTCACACAAAAGACGCCAGAGAAGTTCGGCCTCAATTGTAAACATAGGCAGTATAGTCATTCCTTACAGACTTTCTACAAAAATTTTGGGCTGTATAAACATGAATTCCTAACATTTGATATCAAATTTAAGTGAAAACGCTCCCTAAAGTGTCCGGAGTTGTAAATATTATCAGTTTTCCGGTCATTTACCAGCTTTCCACTGGTAATGTCTGGGATTAAAAACCGGCAGGAAATGTAGTAAGAATCCATTTACTTTTATTTCAAGCTTTTCTTACAAGTATATAATCATTTCTGGAAACTCTAATTGCGTATTTTAAGAGTTTTACCACAATTAGAGAGTTTTGTAACAAGTAAGTACTGGAACCGTAAGGATTTTAACTGATTCACACAAAAGATGCCAGAGAAGTTTGGCCTCAATTGTAAACATTAGCAGTGAAGTCCTTACTTACAGACTTTCTACAGAAATGTTGAGCTGTATAAACATGAATTCCTAACATTTGAAAGCAAATTCAAGTGAAAACGCTCCCTAAAGTGTCCGGAGTTGTAAATATTATCAGTTTTCCGGTCATTTACCAGCTTTCCACTGGTAATGTCTGGGATTAAAAAACGGCAGGAAATGTAGTAAGAATCCATTTACTTTTATTTCAAGCTTTTCTTACAAGTATATAATCATTTCTGGAAACTCTAATTGCGTATTTTAAGAGCTTTACCACAATTAGATAGTTTTGTAACAAGTAAGTACTGGAACCGTAAGGATTTTAACTGATTCACACAAAAGATGCCAGAGAAGTTCGGCCTCAATTGTAAACATTAGCAGTGAAGTCCTTACTTACAGACTTTCTACAGAAATGTTGAGCTGTATAAACATGAATTCCTAACATTTGAAAGCAAATTCAAGTGAAAACGCTCCCTAAAGTGTCCGCAGTTGTAAATATTATCAGTTTTCCAGTCATTTACCAACTTTCCACTGGTAATGTCTGGGATTCAAAACCGGCAGGAAATGTAGTAAGAATCCATTTACTTTTATTTCAAGGGTTTCTTATAAGTTTAAAATCATTTCTGGAAACTCTAATTGTGTATTTTAAGAGTTTTACCACAATTAGAGAGTTTTGTAACAAGTAAGTACTGGAACCGTAAGGATTTTAACTGATTCACACGAAAGACGCCAGAGAAGTTCGGCCTCAATTGTAAACATTAGCAGTGAAGTCCTTACTTACAGTCTTCCTACAGAAATTTTGGGCTGTGTAAACATGAATTCCTAACATTTGATAACAAATTTAAGTGAAAACGCTCCCTAAAGTGCCCGGAGTTGTAAATATTATCAGTTTTCTAGTCATTCACCAGCTTTCCACTGGTAATGTCTTGGATTAAAAAATGGCAGGAAATGTAGTACAAATCCATTTACTTTTATTTCAAGGGTTTCTTACAGGTTTATAATCATTTCTGGAAACTCTAATTGCGTATTTTAAGAGTTTTACCACAATTAGTGAGTTTTGTAACAAGTAAGTCCTGGAACCGTAAGGATTTTAACTGATTCACACAAAAGACGCCAGAGAAGTTCGGCCTCAATTGTAAACATAGGCAGTATAGTGATTCCTTACAGACTTTCTACAGAAATTTTGAGGTGTATAAACATGAATTCCTAACATTTGAAAGCAAATTCAAGTGAAAACGCTCCCTAAAGTGTCCGGAGTTGTAAATATTATCAGTTTTCCGGTCATTTACCAGCTTTCCACTGGTAATGTCTGGGATTAAAAACCCGTAGGAAATGTAGTAAGAATCCATTTACTTTTATTTCAAGCTTTTCTTACAAGTATATAATCATTTCTGGAAACTCTAATTGCGTATTTTAAGAGTTTTACCACAATTAGAGAGTTTTGTAACAAGTAAGTCCTGGAACCGTAAGGATTTTAACTGATTCACACAAAAGACGCCAGAGAAGTTCGGCCTCAATTGTCAACATAGGCAGTATAGTGATTCCTTACAGACTTTCTACAGAAATTTTGAGGTGTATAAACATGAATTCCTAACATTTGAAAGCAAATTCAAGTGAAAACGCTCCCTAAAGTGTCCGGAGTTGTAAATATTATCAGTTTTCCGGTCATTTACCAGCTTTCCACTGGTAATGTCTGGGATTAAAAACCGGCAGGAAATGTAGTAAGAATCCATTTACTTTTATTTCAAGCTTTTCTTACAATTATATAATCATTTCTGGAAACTCAAATTGCGTATTTTAAGAGTTTTACCACAATTAGAGAGTTTTGTAACAAGTAAGTACTGGAACCGTAAGGATTTTAACTGATTCACACAAAAGATGCCAGAGAAGTTCGGCCTCAATTGTAAACATTAGCAGTGAAGTCCTTACTTACAGACTTTCTACAGAAATTTTGAGGTGTATAAACATGAATTCCTAACATTTGAAAGCAAATTCAAGTGAAAACGCTCCCTAAAGTGTCCGCAGTTGTAAATATTATCAGTTTTCCAGTCATTTACCAGCTTTCCACTGGTAATGTCTGGGATTAAAAACCCCCAGGAAATGTAGTAAGAATCCATTTACTTTTATTTCAAGGGTTTCTTATAAGTTTAAAATCATTTCTGGAAACTCTAATTGCGTATTTTAAGAGTTTTACCACAATTAGAGAGTTTTGTAACAAGTAAGTACTGGAACCGTAAGGATTTTAACTGATTCACACAAAAGACGCCAGAGAAGTTCGGCCTCAATTGTAAACATTAGCAGTGAAGTCCTTATTTACAGTCTTCCTACAGAAATTTTGGGCTGTGTAAACATGAATTCCTAACATTTGATAACAAATTTAAGTGAAAACGCTCCCTAAAGTGCCCGGAGTTGTAAATATTATCAGTTTTCTAGTCATTCACCAGCTTTCCACTGGTAATGTCTTGGATTAAAAAATGGCAGGAAATGTAGTACAAATCCATTTACTTTTATTTCAAGGGTTTCTTACAAGTATATAATCATTTCTGGAAACTCTAATTGCGTATTTTAAGAGTTTTACCACAATTAGAGAGTTTTGTAACAAGTAAGTACTGGAACCGTAAGGATTTTAACTGATTCACACAAAAGACGCCAGAGAAGTTCGGCCTCAATTGTAAACATAGGCAGTATAGTGATTCCTTACAGACTTTCTACAGAAATTTTGAGGTGTATAAACATGAATTCCTAACATTTGAAAGCAAATTCAAGTGAAAACGCTCCCTAAAGTGTCCGGAGTTGTAAATATTATCAGTTTTCCGGTCATTTACCAGCTTTCCACTGGTAATGTCTGGGATTAAAAACCCGTAGGAAATGTAGTAAGAATCCATTTACTTTTATTTCAAGCTTTTCTTACAAGTATATAATCATTTCTGGAAACTCTAATTGCATATTTTAAGAGTTTTACCACAATTAGAGAGTTTTGTAACAAGTAAGTTCTGGAACCTTAAGGATTTTAACTGATTCACACAAAAGACGCCAGAGAAGTTCCGCCTCAATTGTAAACATTAGCAGTGAAGTCCTTACTTACAGGCTTCCTACAGAAATTTTGGGCTGTATAAACATGAATTCCTAACATTTGAAAGCAAATTCAAGTGAAAACGCTCCCTAAAGTGTCCGGAGTTGTAAATATTATCAGTTTTCTGGTCATTTACCAGCTTTCAACTGGTAATGTCTGGGATTAAAAAACGGCAGGAAATGTGGTAAGAATCCATTTACTTTTATTTCAAGCGTATCTTACAAGTACATAATCATTTCTGGAAACTCTAATTGTGTATTTTAAGAGTTTTACCACAATTAGAGAGTTTTGTAACAAGTAAGTACTGGAACCTTACGGATTTTAACTGATTCACACAAAAGACGCCAGAGAAGTTCGGCCTCAATTGTAAACATAGGCAGCATAGTGATTCCTTACAGACTTTCTACAGAAGTTTTGAGGTGTATAAACATGAATTCCTAACATTTGAAAGCAAATTCAAATGAAAACGCTCCCTAAAGTGTCCGCAGTTGTAAATATTATCAATTTTCCAGTCATTTACAAACTTTATACTGGTAATGTCTGGGATTAAAAACCCGTAGGAAATGTAGTAAGAATCCATTTACTTTTATTTCAAGCTTTTCTTACAAGTATATAATCATTTCTGGAAACTCTAATTGTGTATTTTAAGAGTTTTACCACAATTAGAGAGTTTTGTAACAAGTAAGTACTGGAACCTTAAGGATTTTAACTGATTCACACAAAAGACGCCAGAGAAGTTCGGCCTCAATTGTAAACATAGGCAGTATAGTGATTCCTTACAGACTTTCTACAGAAATTTTGAGGTGTATAAACATGAATTCCTAACATTTGAAAGCAAATTCAAGTGAAAACGCTCCCTAAAGTGTCCGGAGTTGTAAATATTATCAGTTTTCTGGTCATTTACCAGCTTTCAACTGGTAATGTCTGGGATTAAAAAACGGCAGGAAATGTTGTAAGAATCCATTTACTTTTATTTCAAGCGTATCTTACAAGTACATAATCATTTCTGGAAACTCTAATTGCGTATTTTAAGAGTTTTACCACAATTAGAGAGTTTTGTAACAAGTAAGTACTGGAACCTTACGGATTTTAACTGATTCACACAAAAGACGCCAGAGAAGTTCGGCCTCAATTGTAAACATAGGCAGTATAGTCATTCCTTACAGACTTTCTACAAAAATTTTGGGCTGTATAAACATGAATTCCTAACATTTGATAACAAATTTAAGTGAAAACGCTCCCTAAAGTGTCCGGAGTTGTAAATATTATCAGTTTTCCGGTCATTTACCAGCTTTCCACTGGTAATGTCTGGGATTAAAAACCGGCAGGAAATGTAGTAAGAATCCATTTACTTTTATTTCAAGCTTTTCTTACAAGTATATAATCATTTCTGGAAACTCTAATTGCGTATTTTAAGAGTTTTTCCACAATTAGAGAGTTTTGTAACAAGTAAGTACTGGAACCGTAAGGATTTTAACTGATTCACACAAAAGATGCCAGAGAAGTTTGGCCTCAATTGTAAACATTAGCAGTGAAGTCCTTACTTACAGACTTTCTACAGAAATTTTGAGCTGTATAAACATGAATTCCTAACATTTGAAAGCAAATTCAAGTGAAAACGCTCCCTAAAGTGTCCGGAGTTGTAAATATTATCAGTTTTCCGGTCATTTACCAGCTTTCCACTGGTAATGTCTGGGATTAAAAAACGGCAGGAAATGTAGTAAGAATCCATTTACTTTTATTTCAAGCTTTTCTTACAAGTATATAATCATTTCTGGAAACTCTAATTGCGTATTTTAAGAGCTTTACCACAATTAGATAGTTTTGTAACAAGTAAGTACTGGAACCGTAAGGATTTTAACTGATTCACAAAAAAGATGCCAGAGAAGTTCGGCCTCAATTGTAAACATAGGCAGTATAGTGATTCCTTACAGACTTTCTACAGAAATTTTGAGGTGTATAAACATGAATTCCTAACATTTGAAAGCAAATTCAAGTGAAAACGCTCCCTAAAGTGTCCGGAGTTGTAAATATTATCAGTTTTCCGGTCATTTACCAGCTTTCCACTGGTAATGTCTGGGATTAAAAACCCGTAGGAAATGTAGTAAGAATCCATTTACTTTTATTTCAAGCTTTTCTTACAAGTATATAATCATTTCTGGAAACTCTAATTGCATATTTTAAGAGTTTTACCACAATTAGAGAGTTTTGTAACAAGTAAGTTCTGGAACCTTAAGGATTTTAACTGATTCACACAAAAGACGCCAGAGAAGTTCCGCCTCAATTGTAAACATTAGCAGTGAAGTCCTTACTTACAGGCTTCCTACAGAAATTTTGGGCTGTATAAACATGAATTCCTAACATTTGAAAGCAAATTCAAGTGAAAACGCTCCCTAAAGTGTCCGGAGTTGTAAATATTATCAGTTTTCTGGTCATTTACCAGCTTTCAACTGGTAATGTCTGGGATTAAAAAACGGCAGGAAATGTGGTAAGAATCCATTTACTTTTATTTCAAGCGTATCTTACAAGTACATAATCATTTCTGGAAACTCTAATTGTGTATTTTAAGAGTTTTACCACAATTAGAGAGTTTTGTAACAAGTAAGTACTGGAACCTTACGGATTTTAACTGATTCACACAAAAGACGCCAGAGAAGTTCGGCCTCAATTGTAAACATAGGCAGCATAGTGATTCCTTACAGACTTTCTACAGAAGTTTTGAGGTGTATAAACATGAATTCCTAACATTTGAAAGCAAATTCAAATGAAAACGCTCCCTAAAGTGTCCGCAGTTGTAAATATTATCAATTTTCCAGTCATTTACAAACTTTATACTGGTAATGTCTGGGATTAAAAACCCGTAGGAAATGTAGTAAGAATCCATTTACTTTTATTTCAAGCTTTTCTTACAAGTATATAATCATTTCTGGAAACTCTAATTGTGTATTTTAAGAGTTTTACCACAATTAGAGAGTTTTGTAACAAGTAAGTACTGGAACCTTAAGGATTTTAACTGATTCACACAAAAGACGCCAGAGAAGTTCGGCCTCAATTGTAAACATAGGCAGTATAGTGATTCCTTACAGACTTTCTACAGAAATTTTGAGGTGTATAAACATGAATTCCTAACATTTGAAAGCAAATTCAAGTGAAAACGCTCCCTAAAGTGTCCGGAGTTGTAAATATTATCAGTTTTCTGGTCATTTACCAGCTTTCAACTGGTAATGTCTGGGATTAAAAAACGGCAGGAAATGTTGTAAGAATCCATTTACTTTTATTTCAAGCGTATCTTACAAGTACATAATCATTTCTGGAAACTCTAATTGCGTATTTTAAGAGTTTTACCACAATTAGAGAGTTTTGTAACAAGTAAGTACTGGAACCTTACGGATTTTAACTGATTCACACAAAAGACGCCAGAGAAGTTCGGCCTCAATTGTAAACATAGGCAGTATAGTCATTCCTTACAGACTTTCTACAAAAATTTTGGGCTGTATAAACATGAATTCCTAACATTTGATAACAAATTTAAGTGAAAACGCTCCCTAAAGTGTCCGGAGTTGTAAATATTATCAGTTTTCCGGTCATTTACCAGCTTTCCACTGGTAATGTCTGGGATTAAAAACCGGCAGGAAATGTAGTAAGAATCCATTTACTTTTATTTCAAGCTTTTCTTACAAGTATATAATCATTTCTGGAAACTCTAATTGCGTATTTTAAGAGTTTTTCCACAATTAGAGAGTTTTGTAACAAGTAAGTACTGGAACCGTAAGGATTTTAACTGATTCACAGAAAAGATGCCAGAGAAGTTTGGCCTCAATTGTAAACATTAGCAGTGAAGTCCTTACTTACAGACTTTCTACAGAAATTTTGAGCTGTATAAACATGAATTCCTAACATTTGAAAGCAAATTCAAGTGAAAACGCTCCCTAAAGTGTCCGGAGTTGTAAATATTATCAGTTTTCCGGTCATTTACCAGCTTTCCACTGGTAATGTCTGGGATTAAAAAACGGCAGGAAATGTAGTAAGAATCCATTTACTTTTATTTCAAGCTTTTCTTACAAGTATATAATCATTTCTGGAAACTCTAATTGCGTATTTTAAGAGCTTTACCACAATTAGATAGTTTTGTAACAAGTAAGTACTGGAACCGTAAGGATTTTAACTGATTCACAAAAAAGATGCCAGAGAAGTTCGGCCTCAATTGTAAACATAGGCAGTATAGTGATTCCTTACAGACTTTCTACAGAAATTTTGAGGTGTATAAACATGAATTCCTAACATTTGAAAGCAAATTCAAGTGAAAACGCTCCCTAAAGTGTCCGGAGTTGTAAATATTATCAGTTTTCCGGTCATTTACCAGCTTTCCACTGGTAATGTCTGGGATTAAAAACCCGTAGGAAATGTAGTAAGAATCCATTTACTTTTATTTCAAGCTTTTCTTACAAGTATATAATCATTTCTGGAAACTCTAATTGCATATTTTAAGAGTTTTACCACAATTAGAGAGTTTTGTAACAAGTAAGTTCTGGAACCTTAAGGATTTTAACTGATTCACACAAAAGACGCCAGAGAAGTTCCGCCTCAATTGTAAACATTAGCAGTGAAGTCCTTACTTACAGGCTTCCTACAGAAATTTTGGGCTGTATAAACATGAATTCCTAACATTTGAAAGCAAATTCAAGTGAAAACGCTCCCTAAAGTGTCCGGAGTTGTAAATATTATCAGTTTTCTGGTCATTTACCAGCTTTCAACTGGTAATGTCTGGGATTAAAAAACGGCAGGAAATGTGGTAAGAATCCATTTACTTTTATTTCAAGCGTATCTTACAAGTACATAATCATTTCTGGAAACTCTAATTGTGTATTTTAAGAGTTTTACCACAATTAGAGAGTTTTGTAACAAGTAAGTACTGGAACCTTACGGATTTTAACTGATTCACACAAAAGACGCCAGAGAAGTTCGGCCTCAATTGTAAACATAGGCAGCATAGTGATTCCTTACAGACTTTCTACAGAAGTTTTGAGGTGTATAAACATGAATTCCTAACATTTGAAAGCAAATTCAAATGAAAACGCTCCCTAAAGTGTCCGGAGTTGTAAATATTATCAGTTTTCCGGTCATTTACCAGCTTTCCACTGGTAATGTCTGGGATTAAAAACCCGTAGGAAATGTAGTAAGAATCCATTTACTTTTATTTCAAGCTTTTCTTACAAGTATATAATCATTTCTGGAAACTCTAATTGTGTATTTTAAGAGTTTTACCACAATTAGAGAGTTTTGTAACAAGTAAGTACTGGAACCTTAAGGATTTTAACTGATTCACACAAAAGACGCCAGAGAAGTTCGGCCTCAATTGTAAACATAGGCAGTATAGTGATTCCTTACAGACTTTCTACAGAAATTTTGAGGTGTATAAACATGAATTCCTAACATTTGAAAGCAAATTCAAGTGAAAACGCTCCCTAAAGTGTCCGGAGTTGTAAATATTATCAGTTTTCTGGTCATTTACCAGCTTTCAACTGGTAATGTCTGGGATTAAAAAACGGCAGGAAATGTTGTAAGAATCCATTTACTTTTATTTCAAGCGTATCTTACAAGTACATAATCATTTCTGGAAACTCTAATTGCGTATTTTAAGAGTTTTACCACAATTAGAGAGTTTTGTAACAAGTAAGTACTGGAACCTTACGGATTTTAACTGATTCACACAAAAGACGCCAGAGAAGTTCGGCCTCAATTGTAAACATAGGCAGTATAGTCATTCCTTACAGACTTTCTACAAAAATTTTGGGCTGTATAAACATGAATTCCTAACATTTGATAACAAATTTAAGTGAAAACGCTCCCTAAAGTGTCCGGAGTTGTAAATATTATCAGTTTTCCGGTCATTTACCAGCTTTCCACTGGTAATGTCTGGGATTAAAAACCGGCAGGAAATGTAGTAAGAATCCATTTACTTTTATTTCAAGCTTTTCTTACAAGTATATAATCATTTCTGGAAACTCTAATTGCGTATTTTAAGAGTTTTTCCACAATTAGAGAGTTTTGTAACAAGTAAGTACTGGAACCGTAAGGATTTTAACTGATTCACACAAAAGATGCCAGAGAAGTTTGGCCTCAATTGTAAACATTAGCAGTGAAGTCCTTACTTACAGACTTTCTACAGAAATTTTGAGGTGTATAAACATGAATTCCTAACATTTGAAAGCAAATTCAAGTGAAAACGCTCCCTAAAGTGTCCGGAGTTGTAAATATTATCAGTTTTCCGGTCATTTACCAGCTTTCCACTGGTAATGTCTGGGATTAAAAACCGGCAGGAAATGTAGTAAGAATCCATTTACTTTTATTTCAAGCTTTTCTTACAATTATATAATCATTTCTGGAAACTCAAATTGCGTATTTTAAGAGTTTTACCACAATTAGAGAGTTTTGTAACAAGTAAGTACTGGAACCGTAAGGATTTTAACTGATTCACACAAAAGATGCCAGAGAAGTTCGGCCTCAATTGTAAACATTAGCAGTGAAGTCCTTACTTACAGACTTTCTACAGAAATTTTGAGGTGTATAAACATGAATTCCTAACATTTGAAAGCAAATTCAAGTGAAAACGCTCCCTAAAGTGTCCGCAGTTGTAAATATTATCAGTTTTCCAGTCATTTACCAGCTTTCCACTGGTAATGTCTGGGATTAAAAACCCCCAGGAAATGTAGTAAGAATCCATTTACTTTTATTTCAAGGGTTTCTTATAAGTTTAAAATCATTTCTGGAAACTCTAATTGCGTATTTTAAGAGTTTTACCACAATTAGAGAGTTTTGTAACAAGTAAGTACTGGAACCGTAAGGATTTTAACTGATTCACACAAAAGACGCCAGAGAAGTTCGGCCTCAATTGTAAACATTAGCAGTGAAGTCCTTATTTACAGTCTTCCTACAGAAATTTTGGGCTGTGTAAACATGAATTCCTAACATTTGATAACAAATTTAAGTGAAAACGCTCCCTAAAGTGCCCGGAGTTGTAAATATTATCAGTTTTCTAGTCATTCACCAGCTTTCCACTGGTAATGTCTTGGATTAAAAAATGGCAGGAAATGTAGTACAAATCCATTTACTTTTATTTTAAGGGTTTCTTACAAGTATATAATCATTTCTGGAAACTCTAATTGCGTATTTTAAGAGTTTTACCACAATTAGAGAGTTTTGTAACAAGTAAGTACTGGAACCGTAAGGATTTTAACTGATTCACACAAAAGACGCCAGAGAAGTTCGGCCTCAATTGTAAACATAGGCAGTATAGTGATTCCTTACAGACTTTCTACAGAAATTTTGAGGTGTATAAACATGAATTCCTAACATTTGAAAGCAAATTCAAGTGAAAACGCTCCCTAAAGTGTCCGGAGTTGTAAACATTATCAGTTTTCCGGTCATTTACCAGCTTTCCACTGGTAATGTCTGGGATTAAAAACCCGTAGGAAATGTAGTAAGAATCCATTTACTTTTATTTCAAGCTTTTCTTACAAGTATATAATCATTTCTGGAAACTCTAATTGCATATTTTAAGAGTTTTACCACAATTAGAGAGTTTTGTAACAAGTAAGTTCTGGAACCTTAAGGATTTTAACTGATTCACACAAAAGACGCCAGAGAAGTTCCGCCTCAATTGTAAACATTAGCAGTGAAGTCCTTACTTACAGGCTTCCTACAGAAATTTTGGGCTGTATAAACATGAATTCCTAACATTTGAAAGCAAATTCAAGTGAAAACGCTCCCTAAAGTGTCCGGAGTTGTAAATATTATCAGTTTTCTGGTCATTTACCAGCTTTCAACTGGTAATGTCTGGGATTAAAAAACGGCAGGAAATGTGGTAAGAATCCATTTACTTTTATTTCAAGCGTATCTTACAAGTACATAATCATTTCTGGAAACTCTAATTGTGTATTTTAAGAGTTTTACCACAATTAGAGAGTTTTGTAACAAGTAAGTACTGGAACCTTACGGATTTTAACTGATTCACACAAAAGACGCCAGAGAAGTTCGGCCTCAATTGTAAACATAGGCAGCATAGTGATTCCTTACAGACTTTCTACAGAAGTTTTGAGGTGTATAAACATGAATTCCTAACATTTGAAAGCAAATTCAAATGAAAACGCTCCCTAAAGTGTCCGCAGTTGTAAATATTATCAATTTTCCAGTCATTTACAAACTTTATACTGGTAATGTCTGGGATTAAAAACCCGTAGGAAATGTAGTAAGAATCCATTTACTTTTATTTCAAGCTTTTCTTACAAGTATATAATCATTTCTGGAAACTCTAATTGTGTATTTTAAGAGTTTTACCACAATTAGAGAGTTTTGTAACAAGTAAGTACTGGAACCTTAAGGATTTTAACTGATTCACACAAAAGACGCCAGAGAAGTTCGGCCTCAATTGTAAACATAGGCAGTATAGTGATTCCTTACAGACTTTCTACAGAAATTTTGAGGTGTATAAACATGAATTCCTAACATTTGAAAGCAAATTCAAGTGAAAACGCTCCCTAAAGTGTCCGGAGTTGTAAATATTATCAGTTTTCTGGTCATTTACCAGCTTTCAACTGGTAATGTCTGGGATTAAAAAACGGCAGGAAATGTTGTAAGAATCCATTTACTTTTATTTCAAGCGTATCTTACAAGTACATAATCATTTCTGGAAACTCTAATTGCGTATTTTAAGAGTTTTACCACAATTAGAGAGTTTTGTAACAAGTAAGTACTGGAACCTTACGGATTTTAACTGATTCACACAAAAGACGCCAGAGAAGTTCGGCCTCAATTGTAAACATAGGCAGTATAGTCATTCCTTACAGACTTTCTACAAAAATTTTGGGCTGTATAAACATGAATTCCTAACATTTGATAACAAATTTAAGTGAAAACGCTCCCTAAAGTGTCCGGAGTTGTAAATATTATCAGTTTTCCGGTCATTTACCAGCTTTCCACTGGTAATGTCTGGGATTAAAAAACGGCAGGAAATGTAGTAAGAATCCATTTACTTTTATTTCAAGCTTTTCTTACAAGTATATAATCATTTCTGGAAACTCTAATTGCGTATTTTAAGAGCTTTACCACAATTAGATAGTTTTGTAACAAGTAAGTACTGGAACCGTAAGGATTTTAACTGATTCACAAAAAAGATGCCAGAGAAGTTCGGCCTCAATTGTAAACATTAGCAGTGAAGTCCTTACTTACAGACTTTCTACAGAAATTTTGAGCTGTATAAACATGAATTCCTAACATTTGAAAGCAAATTCAAGTGAAAACGCTCCCTAAAGTGTCCGCAGTTGTAAATATTATCAGTTTTCCAGTCATTTACCAACTTTCCACTGGTAATGTCTGGGATTCAAAACCGGCAGGAAATGTAGTAAGAATCCATTTACTTTTATTTCAAGGGTTTCTTATAAGTTTAAAATCATTTCTGGAAACTCTAATTGTGTATTTTAAGAGTTTTACCACAATTAGAGAGTTTTGTAACAAGTAAGTACTGGAACCGTAAGGATTTTAACTGATTCACACGAAAGACGCCAGAGAAGTTCGGCCTCAATTGTAAACATTAGCAGTGAAGTCCTTACTTACAGTCTTCCTACAGAAATTTTGGGCTGTGTAAACATGAATTCCTAACATTTGATAACAAATTTAAGTGAAAACGCTCCCTAAAGTGCCCGGAGTTGTAAATATTATCAGTTTTCTAGTCATTCACCAGCTTTCCACTGGTAATGTCTTGGATTAATAAATGGCAGGAAATGTAGTACAAATCCATTTACTTTTATTTCAAGGGTTTCTTACAAGTTTATAATCATTTCTGGAAACTCTAATTGCGTATTTTAAGAGTTTTACCACAATTAGTGAGTTTTGTAACAAGTAAGTCCTGGAACCGTAAGGATTTTAACTGATTCACACAAAAGACGCCAGAGAAGTTCGGCCTCAATTGTAAACATAGGCAGTATAGTGATTCCTTACAGACTTTCTACAGAAATTTTGAGGTGTATAAACATGAATTCCTAACATTTGAAAGCAAATTCAAGTGAAAACGCTCCCTAAAGTGTCCGGAGTTGTAAATATTATCAGTTTTCCGGTCATTTACCAGCTTTCCACTGGTAATGTCCGGGATTAAAAACCCGTAGGAAATGTAGTAAGAATCCATTTACTTTTATTTCAAGCTTTTCTTACAAGTATATAATCATTTCTGGAAACTCTAATTGCGTATTTTAAGAGTTTTACCACAATTAGAGAGTTTTGTAACAAGTAAGTCCTGGAACCTTAAGGATTTTAACTGATTCACACAAAAGACGCCAGAGAAGTTCGGCCTCAATTGTAAACATTAGCAGTGAAGTCCTTACTTACAGACTTTCTACAGAAATTTTGAGGTGTATAAACATGAATTCCTAACATTTGAAAGCAAATTCAAGTGAAAACGCTCCCTAAAGTGTCCGCAGTTGTAAATATTATCAATTTTCCAGTCATTTACCAACTTTATACTGGTAATGTCTGGGATTAAAAACCCGTAGGAAATGTTGTAAGAATCCATTTACTTTTATTTCAAGCGTATCTTACAAGTACATAATCATTTCTGGAAACTCTAATTGCGTATTTTAAGAGTTTTACCACAATTAGAGAGTTTTGTAACAAGTAAGTACTGGAACCTTACGGATTTTAACTGATTCACACAAAAGACGCCAGAGAAGTTCGGCCTCAATTGTAAACATAGGCAGTATAGTCATTCCTTACAGACTTTCTACAAAAATTTTGGGCTGTATAAACATGAATTCCTAACATTTGATAACAAATTTAAGTGAAAACGCTCCCTAAAGTGTCCGGAGTTGTAAATATTATCAGTTTTCCGGTCATTTACCAGCTTTCCACTGGTAATGTCTGGGATTAAAAACCGGCAGGAAATGTAGTAAGAATCCATTTACTTTTATTTCAAGCTTTTCTTACAAGTATATAATCATTTCTGGAAACTCTAATTGCGTATTTTAAGAGTTTTACCACAATTAGAGAGTTTTGTAACAAGTAAGTACTGGAACCGTAAGGATTTTAACTGATTCACACAAAAGATGCCAGAGAAGTTTGGCCTCAATTGTAAACATTAGCAGTGAAGTCCTTACTTACAGACTTTCTACAGAAATTTTGAGCTGTATAAACATGAATTCCTAACATTTGAAAGCAAATTCAAGTGAAAACGCTCCCTAAAGTGTCCGGAGTTGTAAATATTATCAGTTTTCCGGTCATTTACCAGCTTTCCACTGGTAATGTCTGGGATTAAAAAACGGCAGGAAATGTAGTAAGAATCCATTTACTTTTATTTCAAGCTTTTCTTACAAGTATATAATCATTTCTGGAAACTCTAATTGCGTATTTTAAGAGCTTTACCACAATTAGATAGTTTTGTAACAAGTAAGTACTGGAACCGTAAGGATTTTAACTGATTCACACAAAAGATGCCAGAGAAGTTCGGCCTCAATTGTAAACATTAGCAGTGAAGTCCTTACTTACAGACTTTCTACAGAAATTTTGAGCTGTATAAACATGAATTCCTAACATTTGAAAGCAAATTCAAGTGAAAACGCTCCCTAAAGTGTCCGGAGTTGTAAATATTATCAGTTTTCCGGTCATTTACCAGCTTTCCACTGGTAATGTCTGGGATTAAAAAACGGCAGGAAATGTAGTAAGAATCCATTTACTTTTATTTCAAGCTTTTCTTACAAGTATATAATCATTTCTGGAAACTCTAATTGCGTATTTTAAGAGCTTTACCACAATTAGATAGTTTTGTAACAAGTAAGTACTGGAACCGTAAGGATTTTAACTGATTCACACAAAAGATGCCAGAGAAGTTCGGCCTCAATTGTAAACATTAGCAGTGAAGTCCTTACTTACAGACTTTCTACAGAAATGTTGAGCTGTATAAACATGAATTCCTAACATTTGAAAGCAAATTCAAGTGAAAACACTCCCTAAAGTGTCCGCAGTTGTAAATATTATCAGTTTTCCAGTCATTTACCAACTTTCCACTGGTAATGTCTGGGATTCAAAACCGGCAGGAAATGTAGTAAGAATCCATTTACTTTTATTTCAAGGGTTTCTTATAAGTTTAAAATCATTTCTGGAAACTCTAATTGTGTATTTTAAGAGTTTTACCACAATTAGAGAGTTTTGTAACAAGTAAGTACTGGAACCGTAAGGATTTTAACTGATTCACACGAAAGACGCCAGAGAAGTTCGGCCTCAATTGTAAACATTAGCAGTGAAGTCCTTACTTACAGTCTTCCTACAGAAATTTTGGGCTGTGTAAACATGAATTCCTAACATTTGATAACAAATTTAAGTGAAAACGCTCCCTAAAGTGCCCGGAGTTGTAAATATTATCAGTTTTCTAGTCATTCACCAGCTTTCCACTGGTAATGTCTTGGATTAAAAAATGGCAGGAAATGTAGTACAAATCCATTTACTTTTATTTCAAGGGTTTCTTACAAGTTTATAATCATTTCTGGAAACTCTAATTGCGTATTTTAAGAGTTTTACCACAATTAGTGAGTTTTGTAACAAGTAAGTCCTGGAACCGTAAGGATTTTAACTGATTCACACAAAAGACGCCAGAGAAGTTCGGCCTCAATTGTAAACATAGGCAGTATAGTGATTCCTTACAGACTTTCTACAGAAATTTTGAGGTGTATAAACATGAATTCCTAACATTTGAAAGCAAATTCAAGTGAAAACGCTCCCTAAAGTGTCCGGAGTTGTAAATATTATCAGTTTTCCGGTCATTTACCAGCTTTCCACTGGTAATGTCTGGGATTAAAAACCCGTAGGAAATGTAGTAAGAATCCATTTACTTTTATTTCAAGCTTTTCTTACAAGTATATAATCATTTCTGGAAACTCTAATTGCGTATTTTAAGAGTTTTACCACAATTAGAGAGTTTTGTAACAAGTAAGTCCTGGAACCGTAAGGATTTTAACTGATTCACACAAAAGACGCCAGAGAAGTTCGGCCTCAATTGTCAACATAGGCAGTATAGTGATTCCTTACAGACTTTCTACAGAAATTTTGAGGTGTATAAACATGAATTCCTAACATTTGAAAGCAAATTCAAGTGAAAACGCTCCCTAAAGTGTCCGGAGTTGTAAATATTATCAGTTTTCCGGTCATTTACCAGCTTTCCACTGGTAATGTCTGGGATTAAAAACCGGCAGGAAATGTAGTAAGAATCCATTTACTTTTATTTCAAGCATTTCTTACAATTATATAATCATTTCTGGAAACTCTAATTGCGTATTTTAAGAGTTTTACCACAATTAGAGAGTTTTGTAACAAGTAAGTACTGGAACCGTAAGGATTTTAACTGATTCACACAAAAGATGCCAGAGAAGTTCGGCCTCAATTGTAAACATTAGTAGTGAAGTCCTTACTTACAGACTTTCTACAGAAATTTTGAGGTGTATAAACATGAATTCCTAACATTTGAAAGCAAATTCAAGTGAAAACGCTCCCTAAAGTGTCCGCAGTTGTAAATATTATCAGTTTTCCAGTCATTTACCAGCTTTCCACTGGTAATGTCTGGGATTAAAAACCCCCAGGAAATGTAGTAAGAATCCATTTACTTTTATTTCAAGGGTTTCTTATAAGTTTAAAATCATTTCTGGAAACTCTAATTGCGTATTTTAAGAGTTTTACCACAATTAGAGAGTTTTGTAACAAGTAAGTACTGGAACCGTAAGGATTTTAACGGATTCACACAAAAGACGCCAGAGAAGTTCGGCCTCAATTGTAAACATTAGCAGTGAAGTCCTTATTTACAGTCTTCCTACAGAAATTTTGGGCTGTGTAAACATGAATTCCTAACATTTGATAACAAATTTAAGTGAAAACGCTCCCTAAAGTGCCCGGAGTTGTAAATATTATCAGTTTTCTAGTCATTCACCAGCTTTCCACTGGTAATGTCTTGGATTAAAAAATGGCAGGAAATGTAGTACAAATCCATTTACTTTTATTTCAAGGGTTTCTTACAAGTTTATAATCATTTCTGGAAACTCTAATTGCGTATTTTAAGAGTTTTACCACAATTAGAGAGTTTTGTAACAAGTAAGTACTGGAACCGTAAGGATTTTAACTGATTCACACAAAAGACGCCAGAGAAGTTCGGCCTCAATTGTAAACATAGGCAGTATAGTGATTCCTTACAGACTTTCTACAGAAATTTTGAGGTGTATAAACATGAATTCCTAACATTTGAAAGCAAATTCAAGTGAAAACGCTCCCTAAAGTGTCCGCAGTTGTAAATATTATCAGTTCTCCGGTCATTTACCAACTTTCCACTGGTAATGTCTGGGATTAAAAACCCGCAGGAAATGTAGTACGAATCCATTTACTTTTATTTCAAGGGTTTCTTATAAGTTTAAAATCATTTCTGGAAACTCTAATTGCGTATTTTAAGAGTTTTACCACAATTAGAGAGTTTTGTAAAAAGTAAAGACAGGAACCGTAAGGATTTTAACTGATTCACACAAAAGACGCCAGAGAAGTTCGGCCTCAATTGTAAACATTAGCAGTGAAGTCCTTATTTACAGTCTTCCTACAGAAATTTTGGGCTGTGTAAACATGAATTCCTAACATTTGATAACAAATTTAAGTGAAAACGCTCCCTAAAGTGCCCGGAGTTGTAAATATTATCAGTTTTCTAGTCATTCACCAGCTTTCCACTGGTAATGTCTTGGATTAAAAAATGGCAGGAAATGTAGTACAAATCCATTTACTTTTATTTCAAGGGTTTCTTACAAGTTTATAATCATTTCTGGAAACTCTAATTGTGTATTTTAAGAGTTTTACCACAATTAGAGAGTTTTGTAACAAGTAAGTACTGGAACCGTAAGGATTTTAACTGATTCACACAAAAGACGCCAGAGAAGTTCGGCCTCAATTGTAAACATAGGCAGTATAGTGATTCCTTACAGACTTTCTACAGAAATTTTGAGGTGTATAAACATGAATTCCTAACATTTGAAAGCAAATTCAAGTGAAAACACTCCCTAAAGTGTCCGCAGTTGTAAATATTATCAGTTTTCCAGTCATTTACCAACTTTCCACTGGTAATGTCTGGGATTCAAAACCGGCAGGAAATGTAGTAAGAATCCATTTACTTTTATTTCAAGGGTTTCTTATAAGTTTAAAATCATTTCTGGAAACTCTAATTGTGTATTTTAAGAGTTTTACCACAATTAGAGAGTTTTGTAACAAGTAAGTACTGGAACCGTAAGGATTTTAACTGATTCACACGAAAGACGCCAGAGAAGTTCGGCCTCAATTGTAAACATTAGCAGTGAAGTCCTTACTTACAGTCTTCCTACAGAAATTTTGGGCTGTGTAAACATGAATTCCTAACATTTGATAACAAATTTAAGTGAAAACGCTCCCTAAAGTGCCCGGAGTTGTAAATATTATCAGTTTTCTAGTCATTCACCAGCTTTCCACTGGTAATGTCTTGGATTAAAAAATGGCAGGAAATGTAGTACAAATCCATTTACTTTTATTTCAAGGGTTTCTTACAAGTTTATAATCATTTCTGGAAACTCTAATTGCGTATTTTAAGAGTTTTACCACAATTAGTGAGTTTTGTAACAAGTAAGTCCTGGAACCGTAAGGATTTTAACTGATTCACACAAAAGACGCCAGAGAAGTTCGGCCTCAATTGTAAACATAGGCAGTATAGTGATTCCTTACAGACTTTCTACAGAAATTTTGAGGTGTATAAACATGAATTCCTAACATTTGAAAGCAAATTCAAGTGAAAACGCTCCCTAAAGTGTCCGGAGTTGTAAATATTATCAGTTTTCCGGTCATTTACCAGCTTTCCACTGGTAATGTCTGGGATTAAAAACCCGTAGGAAATGTAGTAAGAATCCATTTACTTTTATTTCAAGCTTTTCTTACAAGTATATAATCATTTCTGGAAACTCTAATTGCGTATTTTAAGAGTTTTACCACAATTAGAGAGTTTTGTAACAAGTAAGTCCTGGAACCGTAAGGATTTTAACTGATTCACACAAAAGACGCCAGAGAAGTTCGGCCTCAATTGTCAACATAGGCAGTATAGTGATTCCTTACAGACTTTCTACAGAAATTTTGAGGTGTATAAACATGAATTCCTAACATTTGAAAGCAAATTCAAGTGAAAACGCTCCCTAAAGTGTCCGGAGTTGTAAATATTATCAGTTTTCCGGTCATTTACCAGCTTTCCACTGGTAATGTCTGGGATTAAAAACCGGCAGGAAATGTAGTAAGAATCCATTTACTTTTATTTCAAGCATTTCTTACAATTATATAATCATTTCTGGAAACTCTAATTGCGTATTTTAAGAGTTTTACCACAATTAGAGAGTTTTGTAACAAGTAAGTACTGGAACCGTAAGGATTTTAACTGATTCACACAAAAGATGCCAGAGAAGTTCGGCCTCAATTGTAAACATTAGTAGTGAAGTCCTTACTTACAGACTTTCTACAGAAATTTTGAGGTGTATAAACATGAATTCCTAACATTTGAAAGCAAATTCAAGTGAAAACGCTCCCTAAAGTGTCCGCAGTTGTAAATATTATCAGTTTTCCAGTCATTTACCAGCTTTCCACTGGTAATGTCTGGGATTAAAAACCCCCAGGAAATGTAGTAAGAATCCATTTACTTTTATTTCAAGGGTTTCTTATAAGTTTAAAATCATTTCTGGAAACTCTAATTGCGTATTTTAAGAGTTTTACCACAATTAGAGAGTTTTGTAACAAGTAAGTACTGGAACCGTAAGGATTTTAACGGATTCACACAAAAGACGCCAGAGAAGTTCGGCCTCAATTGTAAACATTAGCAGTGAAGTCCTTATTTACAGTCTTCCTACAGAAATTTTGGGCTGTGTAAACATGAATTCCTAACATTTGATAACAAATTTAAGTGAAAACGCTCCCTAAAGTGCCCGGAGTTGTAAATATTATCAGTTTTCTAGTCATTCACCAGCTTTCCACTGGTAATGTCTTGGATTAAAAAATGGCAGGAAATGTAGTACAAATCCATTTACTTTTATTTCAAGGGTTTCTTACAAGTTTATAATCATTTCTGGAAACTCTAATTGCGTATTTTAAGAGTTTTACCACAATTAGAGAGTTTTGTAACAAGTAAGTACTGGAACCGTAAGGATTTTAACTGATTCACACAAAAGACGCCAGAGAAGTTCGGCCTCAATTGTAAACATAGGCAGTATAGTGATTCCTTACAGACTTTCTACAGAAATTTTGAGGTGTATAAACATGAATTCCTAACATTTGAAAGCAAATTCAAGTGAAAACGCTCCCTAAAGTGTCCGCAGTTGTAAATATTATCAGTTCTCCGGTCATTTACCAACTTTCCACTGGTAATGTCTGGGATTAAAAACCCGCAGGAAATGTAGTACGAATCCATTTACTTTTATTTCAAGGGTTTCTTATAAGTTTAAAATCATTTCTGGAAACTCTAATTGCGTATTTTAAGAGTTTTACCACAATTAGAGAGTTTTGTAAAAAGTAAAGACAGGAACCGTAAGGATTTTAACTGATTCACACAAAAGACGCCAGAGAAGTTCGGCCTCAATTGTAAACATTAGCAGTGAAGTCCTTATTTACAGTCTTCCTACAGAAATTTTGGGCTGTGTAAACATGAATTCCTAACATTTGATAACAAATTTAAGTGAAAACGCTCCCTAAAGTGCCCGGAGTTGTAAATATTATCAGTTTTCTAGTCATTCACCAGCTTTCCACTGGTAATGTCTTGGATTAAAAAATGGCAGGAAATGTAGTACAAATCCATTTACTTTTATTTCAAGGGTTTCTTACAAGTTTATAATCATTTCTGGAAACTCTAATTGTGTATTTTAAGAGTTTTACCACAATTAGAGAGTTTTGTAACAAGTAAGTACTGGAACCGTAAGGATTTTAACTGATTCACACAAAAGACGCCAGAGAAGTTCGGCCTCAATTGTAAACATAGGCAGTATAGTGATTCCTTACAGACTTTCTACAGAAATTTTGAGGTGTATAAACATGAATTCCTAACATTTGAAAGCAAATTCAAGTGCAAACGCTCCCTAAAGTGTCCGGAGTTGTAAATATTATCAGTTTTCCGGTCATTTACCAGCTTTCCACTGGTAATGTCTGGGATTAAAAACCCGTAGGAAATGTAGTAAGAATCCATTTACTTTTATTTCAAGCTTTTCTTACAAGTATATAATCATTTCTGGAAACTCTAATTGCATATTTTAAGAGTTTTACCACAATTAGAGAGTTTTGTAACAAGTAAGTTCTGGAACCTTAAGGATTTTAACTGATTCACACAAAAGACGCCAGAGAAGTTCCGCCTCAATTGTAAACATTAGCAGTGAAGTCCTTACTTACAGGCTTCCTACAGAAATTTTGGGCTGTATAAACATGAATTCCTAACATTTGAAAGCAAATTCAAGTGAAAACGCTCCCTAAAGTGTCCGGAGTTGTAAATATTATCAGTTTTCTGGTCATTTACCAGCTTTCAACTGGTAATGTCTGGGATTAAAAAACGGCAGGAAATGTTGTAAGAATCCATTTACTTTTATTTCAAGCGTATCTTACAAGTACATAATCATTTCTGGAAACTCTAATTGCGTATTTTAAGAGTTTTACCACAATTAGAGAGTTTTGTAACAAGTAAGTACTGGAACCTTACGGATTTTAACTGATTCACACAAAAGACGCCAGAGAAGTTCGGCCTCAATTGTAAACATAGGCAGTATAGTCATTCCTTACAGACTTTCTACAAAAATTTTGGGCTGTATAAACATGAATTCCTAACATTTGATAACAAATTTAAGTGAAAACGCTCCCTAAAGTGTCCGGAGTTGTAAATATTATCAGTTTTCCGGTCATTTACCAGCTTTCCACTGGTAATGTCTGGGATTAAAAACCGGCAGGAAATGTAGTAAGAATCCATTTACTTTTATTTCAAGCTTTTCTTACAAGTATATAATCATTTCTGGAAACTCTAATTGCGTATTTTAAGAGTTTTTCCACAATTAGAGAGTTTTGTAACAAGTAAGTACTGGAACCGTAAGGATTTTAACTGATTCACAAAAAAGATGCCAGAGAAGTTCGGCCTCAATTGTAAACATTAGCAGTGAAGTCCTTACTTACAGACTTTCTACAGAAATTTTGAGCTGTATAAACATGAATTCCTAACATTTGAAAGCAAATTCAAGTGAAAACGCTCCCTAAAGTGTCCGCAGTTGTAAATATTATCAGTTTTCCAGTCATTTACCAACTTTCCACTGGTAATGTCTGGGATTCAAAACCGGCAGGAAATGTAGTAAGAATCCATTTACTTTTATTTCAAGGGTTTCTTATAAGTTTAAAATCATTTCTGGAAACTCTAATTGTGTATTTTAAGAGTTTTACACAATTAGAGAGTTTTGTAACAAGTAAGTACTGGAACCGTAAGGATTTTAACTGATTCACACGAAAGACGCCAGAGAAGTTCGGCCTCAATTGTAAACATTAGCAGTGAAGTCCTTACTTACAGTCTTCCTACAGAAATTTTGGGCTGTGTAAACATGAATTCCTAACATTTGATAACAAATTTAAGTGAAAACGCTCCCTAAAGTGCCCGGAGTTGTAAATATTATCAGTTTTCTAGTCATTCACCAGCTTTCCACTGGTAATGTCTTGGATTAATAAATGGCAGGAAATGTAGTACAAATCCATTTACTTTTATTTCAAGGGTTTCTTACAAGTTTATAATCATTTCTGGAATCTCTAATTGCGTATTTTAAGAGTTTTACCACAATTAGTGAGTTTTGTAACAAGTAAGTCCTGGAACCTTAAGGATTTTAACTGATTCACACAAAAGACGCCAGAGAAGTTCGGCCTCAATTGTAAACATAGGCAGTATAGTGATTCCTTACAGACTTTCTACAGAAATTTTGAGGTGTATAAACATGAATTCCTAACATTTGAAAGCAAATTCAAGTGAAAACGCTCCCTAAAGTGTCCGGAGTTGTAAATATTATCAGTTTTCCGGTCATTTACCAGCTTTCCACTGGTAATGTCTGGGATTAAAAACCCGTAGGAAATGTAGTAAGAATCCATTTACTTTTATTTCAAGCTTTTCTTACAAGTATATAATCATTTCTGGAAACTCTAATTGCGTATTTTAAGAGTTTTACCACAATTTGAGAGTTTTGTAACAAGTAAGTCCTGGAACCTTAAGGATTTTAACTGATTCACACAAAAGACGCCAGAGAAGTTCGGCCTCAATTGTAAACATTAGCAGTGAAGTCCTTACTTACAGACTTTCTACAGAAATTTTGAGGTGTATAAACATGAATTCCTAACATTTGAAAGCAAATTCAAGTGAAAACGCTCCCTAAAGTGTCCGCAGTTGTAAATATTATCAATTTTCCAGTCATTTACCAACTTTATACTGGTAATGTCTGGGATTAAAAACCCGTAGGAAATGTAGTAAGAATCCATTTACTTTTATTTCAAGCTTTTCTTACAAGTATATAATCATTTCTGGAAACTCTAATTGCGTATTTTAAGAGTTTTACCACAATTAGAGAGTTTTGTAACAAGTAAGTACTGGAACCTTAAGGATTTTAACTGATTCACACAAAAGACGCCAGAGAAGTTCTGCCTCAATTGTAAACATAGGCAGTATACTGATTCCTTACAGACTTTCTACAGAAATTTTGAGGTGTATAAACATGAATTCCTAACATTTGAAAGCAAATTCAAGTGAAAACGCTCCCTAAAGTGTCCGGAGTTGTAAATATTATCCGTTTTCTGGTCATTTACCAGCTTTCAACTGGTAATGTCTGGGATTAAAAAACGGCAGGAAATGTTGTAAGAATCCATTTACTTTTATTTCAAGCGTATCTTACAAGTACATAATCATTTCTGGAAACTCTAATTGCGTATTTTAAGAGTTTTACCACAATTAGAGAGTTTTGTAACAAGTAAGTACTGGAACCTTACGGATTTTAACTGATTCACACAAAAGACGCCAGAGAAGTTCGGCCTCAATTGTAAACATAGGCAGTATAGTCATTCCTTACAGACTTTCTACAAAAATTTTGGGCTCTATAAACATGAATTCCTAACATTTGATAACAAATTTAAGTGAAAACGCTCCCTAAAGTGTCCGGAGTTGTAAATATTATCAGTTTTCCGGTCATTTACCAGCTTTCCACTGGTAATGTCTGGGATTAAAAACCGGCAGGAAATGTAGTAAGAATCCATTTACTTTTATTTCAAGCTTTTCTTACAAGTATATAATCATTTCTGGAAACTCTAATTGCGTATTTTAAGAGTTTTACCACAATTAGAGAGTTTTGTAACAAGTAAGTACTGGAACCGTAAGGATTTTAACTGATTCACACAAAAGATGCCAGAGAAGTTTGGCCTCAATTGTAAACATTAGCAGTGAAGTCCTTACTTACAGACTTTCTACAGAAATGTTGAGCTGTATAAACATGAATTCCTAACATTTGAAAGCAAATTCAAGTGAAAACGCTCCCTAAAGTGTCCGGAGTTGTAAATATTATCAGTTTTCCGGTCATTTACCAGCTTTCCACTGGTAATGTCTGGGATTAAAAAACGGCAGGAAATGTAGTAAGAATCCATTTACTTTTATTTCAAGCTTTTCTTACAAGTATATAATCATTTCTGGAAACTCTAATTGCGTATTTTAAGAGCTTTACCACAATTAGATAGTTTTGTAACAAGTAAGTACTGGAACCGTAAGGATTTTAACTGATTCACACAAAAGATGCCAGAGAAGTTCGGCCTCAATTGTAAACATTAGCAGTGAAGTCCTTACTTACAGATTTCTACAGAAATGTTGAGCTGTATAAACATGAATTCCTAACATTTGAAAGCAAATTCAAGTGAAAACGCTCCCTAAAGTGTCCGCAGTTGTAAATATTATCAGTTTTCCAGTCATTTACCAACTTTCCACTGGTAATGTCTGGGATTCAAAACCGGCAGGAAATGTAGTAAGAATCCATTTACTTTTATTTCAAGGGTTTCTTATAAGTTTAAAATCATTTCTGGAAACTCTAATTGTGTATTTTAAGAGTTTTACCACAATTAGAGAGTTTTGTAACAAGTAAGTACTGGAACCGTAAGGATTTTAACTGATTCACACGAAAGACGCCAGAGAAGTTCGGCCTCAATTGTAAACATTAGCAGTGAAGTCCTTACTTACAGTCTTCCTACAGAAATTTTGGGCTGTGTAAACATGAATTCCTAACATTTGATAACAAATTTAAGTGAAAACGCTCCCTAAAGTGCCCGGAGTTGTAAATATTATCAGTTTTCTAGTCATTCACCAGCTTTCCACTGGTAATGTCTTGGATTAAAAAATGGCAGGAAATGTAGTACAAATCCATTTACTTTTATTTCAAGCTTTTCTTACAAGTATATAATCATTTCTGGAAACTCTAATTGCGTATTTTAAGAGTTTTACCACAATTAGAGAGTTTTGTAACAAGTAAGTCCTGGAACCGTAAGGATTTTAACTGATTCACACAAAAGACGCCAGAGAAGTTCGGCCTCAATTGTCAACATAGGCAGTATAGTGATTCCTTACAGACTTTCTACAGAAATTTTGAGGTGTATAAACATGAATTCCTAACATTTGAAAGCAAATTCAAGTGAAAACGCTCCCTAAAGTGTCCGGAGTTGTAAATATTATCAGTTTTCCGGTCATTTACCAGCTTTCCACTGGTAATGTCTGGGATTAAAAACCGGCAGGAAATGTAGTAAGAATCCATTTACTTTTATTTCAAGCTTTTCTTACAATTATATAATCATTTCTGGAAACTCAAATTGCGTATTTTAAGAGTTTTACCACAATTAGAGAGTTTTGTAACAAGTAAGTACTGGAACCGTAAGGATTTTAACTGATTCACACAAAAGATGCCAGAGAAGTTCGGCCTCAATTGTAAACATTAGCAGTGAAGTCCTTACTTACAGACTTTCTACAGAAATTTTGAGGTGTATAAACATGAATTCCTAACATTTGAAAGCAAATTCAAGTGAAAACGCTCCCTAAAGTGTCCGCAGTTGTAAATATTATCAGTTTTCCAGTCATTTACCAGCTTTCCACTGGTAATGTCTGGGATTAAAAACCCCCAGGAAATGTAGTAAGAATCCATTTACTTTTATTTCAAGGGTTTCTTATAAGTTTAAAATCATTTCTGGAAACTCTAATTGCGTATTTTAAGAGTTTTACCACAATTAGAGAGTTTTGTAACAAGTAAGTACTGGAACCGTAAGGATTTTAACTGATTCACACAAAAGACGCCAGAGAAGTTCGGCCTCAATTGTAAACATTAGCAGTGAAGTCCTTATTTACAGTCTTCCTACAGAAATTTTGGGCTGTGTAAACATGAATTCCTAACATTTGATAACAAATTTAAGTGAAAACGCTCCCTAAAGTGCCCGGAGTTGTAAATATTATCAGTTTTCTAGTCATTCACCAGCTTTCCACTGGTAATGTCTTGGATTAAAAAATGGCAGGAAATGTAGTACAAATCCATTTACTTTTATTTCAAGGGTTTCTTACAAGTATATAATCATTTCTGGAAACTCTAATTGCGTATTTTAAGAGTTTTACCACAATTAGAGAGTTTTGTAACAAGTAAGTACTGGAACCGTAAGGATTTTAACTGATTCACACAAAAGACGCCAGAGAAGTTCGGCCTCAATTGTAAACATAGGCAGTATAGTGATTCCTTACAGACTTTCTACAGAAATTTTGAGGTGTATAAACATGAATTCCTAACATTTGAAAGCAAATTCAAGTGAAAACGCTCCCTAAAGTGTCCGGAGTTGTAAATATTATCAGTTTTCCGGTCATTTACCAGCTTTCCACTGGTAATGTCTGGGATTAAAAACCCGTAGGAAATGTAGTAAGAATCCATTTACTTTTATTTCAAGCTTTTCTTACAAGTATATAATCATTTCTGGAAACTCTAATTGCATATTTTAAGAGTTTTACCACAATTAGAGAGTTTTGTAACAAGTAAGTTCTGGAACCTTAAGGATTTTAACTGATTCACACAAAAGACGCCAGAGAAGTTCCGCCTCAATTGTAAACATTAGCAGTGAAGTCCTTACTTACAGGCTTCCTACAGAAATTTTGGGCTGTATAAACATGAATTCCTAACATTTGAAAGCAAATTCAAGTGAAAACGCTCCCTAAAGTGTCCGGAGTTGTAAATATTATCAGTTTTCTGGTCATTTACCAGCTTTCAACTGGTAATGTCTGGGATTAAAAAACGGCAGGAAATGTGGTAAGAATCCATTTACTTTTATTTCAAGCGTATCTTACAAGTACATAATCATTTCTGGAAACTCTAATTGTGTATTTTAAGAGTTTTACCACAATTAGAGAGTTTTGTAACAAGTAAGTACTGGAACCTTACGGATTTTAACTGATTCACACAAAAGACGCCAGAGAAGTTCGGCCTCAATTGTAAACATAGGCAGCATAGTGATTCCTTACAGACTTTCTACAGAAGTTTTGAGGTGTATAAACATGAATTCCTAACATTTGAAAGCAAATTCAAGTGAAAACGCTCCCTAAAGTGTCCGGAGTTGTAAATATTATCAGTTTTCCGGTCATTTACCAGCTTTCCACTGGTAATGTCTGGGATTAAAAACCCGTAGGAAATGTAGTAAGAATCCATTTACTTTTATTTCAAGCTTTTCTTACAAGTATATAATCATTTCTGGAAACTCTAATTGCGTATTTTAAGAGTTTTACCACAATTAGAGAGTTTTGTAACAAGTAAGTCCTGGAACCTTAAGGATTTTAACTGATTCACACAAAAGACGCCAGAGAAGTTCGGCCTCAATTGTAAACATTAGCAGTGAAGTCCTTACTTACAGACTTTCTACAGAAATTTTGAGGTGTATAAACATGAATTCCTAACATTTGAAAGCAAATTCAAGTGAAAACGCTCCCTAAAGTGTCCGCAGTTGTAAATATTATCAATTTTCCAGTCATTTACCAACTTTATACTGGTAATGTCTGGGATTAAAAACCCGTAGGAAATGTAGTAAGAATCCATTTACTTTTATTTCAAGCTTTTCTTACAAGTATATAATCATTTCTGGAAACTCTAATTGCGTATTTTAAGAGTTTTACCACAATTAGAGAGTTTTGTAACAAGTAAGTACTGGAACCTTAAGAATTTTAACTGATTCACACAAAAGACGCCAGAGAAGTTCTGCCTCAATTGTAAACATAGGCAGTATACTGATTCCTTACAGACTTTCTACAGAAATTTTGAGGTGTATAAACATGAATTCCTAACATTTGAAAGCAAATTCAAGTGAAAACGCTCCCTAAAGTGTCCGGAGTTGTAAATATTATCCGTTTTCTGGTCATTTACCAGCTTTCAACTGGTAATGTCTGGGATTAAAAAACGGCAGGAAATGTTGTAAGAATCCATTTACTTTTATTTCAAGCATATCTTACAAGTACATAATCATTTCTGGAAACTCTAATTGCGTATTTTAAGAGTTTTACCACAATTAGAGAGTTTTGTAACAAGTAAGTACTGGAACCTTACGGATTTTAACTGATTCACACAAAAGACGCCAGAGAAGTTCGGCCTCAATTGTAAACATAGGCAGTATAGTCATTCCTTACAGACTTTCTACAAAAATTTTGGGCTGTATAAACATGAATTCCTAACATTTGATAACAAATTTAAGTGAAAACGCTCCCTAAAGTGTCCGGAGTTGTAAATATTATCAGTTTTCCGGTCATTTACCAGCTTTCCACTGGTAATGTCTGGGATTAAAAACCGGCAGGAAATGTAGTAAGAATCCATTTACTTTTATTTCAAGCTTTTCTTACAAGTATATAATCATTTCTGGAAACTCTAATTGCGTATTTTAAGAGTTTTACCACAATTAGAGAGTTTTGTAACAAGTAAGTACTGGAACCGTAAGGATTTTAACTGATTCACACAAAAGATGCCAGAGAAGTTTGGCCTCCATTGTAAACATTAGCAGTGAAGTCCTTACTTACAGACTTTCTACAGAAATGTTGAGCTGTATAAACATGAATTCCTAACATTTGAAAGCAAATTCAAGTGAAAACGCTCCCTAAAGTGTCCGGAGTTGTAAATATTATCAGTTTTCCGGTCATTTACCAGCTTTCCACTGGTAATGTCTGGGATTAAAAAACGGCAGGAAATGTAGTAAGAATCCATTTACTTTTATTTCAAGGGTTTCTTATAAGTTTAAAATCATTTCTGGAAACTCTAATTGTGTATTTTAAGAGTTTTACCACAATTAGAGAGTTTTGTAACAAGTAAGTACTGGAACCGTAAGGATTTTAACTGATTCACACGAAAGACGCCAGAGAAGTTCGGCCTCAATTGTAAACATTAGCAGTGAAGTCCTTACTTACAGTCTTCCTACAGAAATTTTGGGCTGTGTAAACATGAATTCCTAACATTTGATAACAAATTTAAGTGAAAACGCTCCCTAAAGTGCCCGGAGTTGTAAATATTATCAGTTTTCTAGTCATTCACCAGCTTTCCACTGGTAATGTCTTGGATTAAAAAATGGCAGGAAATGTAGTACAAATCCATTTACTTTTATTTCAAGCTTTTCTTACAAGTATATAATCATTTCTGGAAACTCTAATTGCGTATTTTAAGAGTTTTACCACAATTAGAGAGTTTTGTAACAAGTAAGTCCTGGAACCGTAAGGATTTTAACTGATTCACACAAAAGACGCCAGAGAAGTTCGGCCTCAATTGTCAACATAGGCAGTATAGTGATTCCTTACAGACTTTCTACAGAAATTTTGAGGTGTATAAACATGAATTCCTAACATTTGAAAGCAAATTCAAGTGAAAACGCTCCCTAAAGTGTCCGGAGTTGTAAATATTATCAGTTTTCCGGTCATTTACCAGCTTTCCACTGGTAATGTCTGGGATTAAAAACCGGCAGGAAATGTAGTAAGAATCCATTTACTTTTATTTCAAGCTTTTCTTACAATTATATAATCATTTCTGGAAACTCAAATTGCGTATTTTAAGAGTTTTACCACAATTAGAGAGTTTTGTAACAAGTAAGTACTGGAACCGTAAGGATTTTAACTGATTCACACAAAAGATGCCAGAGAAGTTCGGCCTCAATTGTAAACATTAGCAGTGAAGTCCTTACTTACAGACTTTCTACAGAAATTTTGAGGTGTATAAACATGAATTCCTAACATTTGAAAGCAAATTCAAGTGAAAACGCTCCCTAAAGTGTCCGCAGTTGTAAATATTATCAGTTTTCCAGTCATTTACCAGCTTTCCACTGGTAATGTCTGGGATTAAAAACCCCCAGGAAATGTAGTAAGAATCCATTTACTTTTATTTCAAGGGTTTCTTATAAGTTTAAAATCATTTCTGGAAACTCTAATTGCGTATTTTAAGAGTTTTACCACAATTAGAGAGTTTTGTAACAAGTAAGTACTGGAACCGTAAGGATTTTAACTGATTCACACAAAAGACGCCAGAGAAGTTCGGCCTCAATTGTAAACATTAGCAGTGAAGTCCTTATTTACAGTCTTCCTACAGAAATTTTGGGCTGTGTAAACATGAATTCCTAACATTTGATAACAAATTTAAGTGAAAACGCTCCCTAAAGTGCCCGGAGTTGTAAATATTATCAGTTTTCTAGTCATTCACCAGCTTTCCACTGGTAATGTCTTGGATTAAAAAATGGCAGGAAATGTAGTACAAATCCATTTACTTTTATTTCAAGGGTTTCTTACAAGTATATAATCATTTCTGGAAACTCTAATTGCGTATTTTAAGAGTTTTACCACAATTAGAGAGTTTTGTAACAAGTAAGTACTGGAACCGTAAGGATTTTAACTGATTCACACAAAAGACGCCAGAGAAGTTCGGCCTCAATTGTAAACATAGGCAGTATAGTGATTCCTTACAGACTTTCTACAGAAATTTTGAGGTGTATAAACATGAATTCCTAACATTTGAAAGCAAATTCAAGTGAAAACGCTCCCTAAAGTGTCCGGAGTTGTAAATATTATCAGTTTTCCGGTCATTTACCAGCTTTCCACTGGTAATGTCTGGGATTAAAAACCCGTAGGAAATGTAGTAAGAATCCATTTACTTTTATTTCAAGCTTTTCTTACAAGTATATAATCATTTCTGGAAACTCTAATTGCATATTTTAAGAGTTTTACCACAATTAGAGAGTTTTGTAACAAGTAAGTTCTGGAACCTTAAGGATTTTAACTGATTCACACAAAAGACGCCAGAGAAGTTCCGCCTCAATTGTAAACATTAGCAGTGAAGTCCTTACTTACAGGCTTCCTACAGAAATTTTGGGCTGTATAAACATGAATTCCTAACATTTGAAAGCAAATTCAAGTGAAAACGCTCCCTAAAGTGTCCGGAGTTGTAAATATTATCAGTTTTCTGGTCATTTACCAGCTTTCAACTGGTAATGTCTGGGATTAAAAAACGGCAGGAAATGTGGTAAGAATCCATTTACTTTTATTTCAAGCGTATCTTACAAGTACATAATCATTTCTGGAAACTCTAATTGTGTATTTTAAGAGTTTTACCACAATTAGAGAGTTTTGTAACAAGTAAGTACTGGAACCTTACGGATTTTAACTGATTCACACAAAAGACGCCAGAGAAGTTCGGCCTCAATTGTAAACATAGGCAGCATAGTGATTCCTTACAGACTTTCTACAGAAGTTTTGAGGTGTATAAACATGAATTCCTAACATTTGAAAGCAAATTCAAGTGAAAACGCTCCCTAAAGTGTCCGGAGTTGTAAATATTATCAGTTTTCCGGTCATTTACCAGCTTTCCACTGGTAATGTCTGGGATTAAAAACCCGTAGGAAATGTAGTAAGAATCCATTTACTTTTATTTCAAGCTTTTCTTACAAGTATATAATCATTTCTGGAAACTCTAATTGCGTATTTTAAGAGTTTTACCACAATTAGAGAGTTTTGTAACAAGTAAGTCCTGGAACCTTAAGGATTTTAACTGATTCACACAAAAGACGCCAGAGAAGTTCGGCCTCAATTGTAAACATTAGCAGTGAAGTCCTTACTTACAGACTTTCTACAGAAATTTTGAGGTGTATAAACATGAATTCCTAACATTTGAAAGCAAATTCAAGTGAAAACGCTCCCTAAAGTGTCCGCAGTTGTAAATATTATCAATTTTCCAGTCATTTACCAACTTTATACTGGTAATGTCTGGGATTAAAAACCCGTAGGAAATGTAGTAAGAATCCATTTACTTTTATTTCAAGCTTTTCTTACAAGTATATAATCATTTCTGGAAACTCTAATTGCGTATTTTAAGAGTTTTACCACAATTAGAGAGTTTTGTAACAAGTAAGTACTGGAACCTTAAGGATTTTAACTGATTCACACAAAAGACGCCAGAGAAGTTCTGCCTCAATTGTAAACATAGGCAGTATACTGATTCCTTACAGACTTTCTACAGAAATTTTGAGGTGTATAAACATGAATTCCTAACATTTGAAAGCAAATTCAAGTGAAAACGCTCCCTAAAGTGTCCGGAGTTGTAAATATTATCCGTTTTCTGGTCATTTACCAGCTTTCAACTGGTAATGTCTGGGATTAAAAAACGGCAGGAAATGTTGTAAGAATCCATTTACTTTTATTTCAAGCATATCTTACAAGTACATAATCATTTCTGGAAACTCTAATTGCGTATTTTAAGAGTTTTACCACAATTAGAGAGTTTTGTAACAAGTAAGTACTGGAACCTTACGGATTTTAACTGATTCACACAAAAGACGCCAGAGAAGTTCGGCCTCAATTGTAAACATAGGCAGTATAGTCATTCCTTACAGACTTTCTACAAAAATTTTGGGCTGTATAAACATGAATTCCTAACATTTGATAACAAATTTAAGTGAAAACGCTCCCTAAAGTGTCCGGAGTTGTAAATATTATCAGTTTTCCGGTCATTTACCAGCTTTCCACTGGTAATGTCTGGGATTAAAAACCGGCAGGAAATGTAGTAAGAATCCATTTACTTTTATTTCAAGCTTTTCTTACAAGTATATAATCATTTCTGGAAACTCTAATTGCGTATTTTAAGAGTTTTACCACAATTAGAGAGTTTTGTAACAAGTAAGTACTGGAACCGTAAGGATTTTAACTGATTCACACAAAAGATGCCAGAGAAGTTTGGCCTCCATTGTAAACATTAGCAGTGAAGTCCTTACTTACAGACTTTCTACAGAAATGTTGAGCTGTATAAACATGAATTCCTAACATTTGAAAGCAAATTCAAGTGAAAACGCTCCCTAAAGTGTCCGGAGTTGTAAATATTATCAGTTTTCCGGTCATTTACCAGCTTTCCACTGGTAATGTCTGGGATTAAAAAACGGCAGGAAATGTAGTAAGAATCCATTTACTTTTATTTCAAGCTTTTCTTACAAGTATATAATCATTTCTGGAAACTCTAATTGGGTATTTTAAGAGCTTTACCACAATTAGATAGTTTTGTAACAAGTAAGTACTGGAACCGTAAGGATTTTAACTGATTCACACAAAAGATGCCAGAGAAGTTCGGCCTCAATTGTAAACATTAGCAGTGAAGTCCTTACTTACAGACTTTCTACAGAAATGTTGAGCTGTATAAACATGAATTCCTAACATTTGAAAGCAAATTCAAGTGAAAACGCTCCCTAAAGTGTCCGCAGTTGTAAATATTATCAGTTTTCCAGTCATTTACCAACTTTCCACTGGTAATGTCTGGGATTCAAAACCGGCAGGAAATGTAGTAAGAATCCATTTACTTTTATTTCAAGGGTTTCTTATGAGTTTAAAATCATTTCTGGAAACTCTAATTGTGTATTTTAAGAGTTTTACCACAATTAGAGAGTTTTGTAACAAGTAAGTACTGGAACCGTAAGGATTTTAACTGATTCACACGAAAGACGCCAGAGAAGTTCGGCCTCAATTGTAAACATTAGCAGTGAAGTCCTTACTTACAGTCTTCCTACAGAAATTTTGGACTGTGTAAACATGAATTCCTAACATTTGATAACAAATTTAAGTGAAAACGCTCCCTAAAGTGCCCGGAGGTGTAAATATTATCAGTTTTCTAGTCAATCACCAGCTTTCCACTGGTAATGTCTTGGATTAAAAAATGGCAGGAAATGTAGTACAAATCCATTTACTTTTATTTCAAGCTTTTCTTACAAGTATATAATCATTTCTGGAAACTCTAATTGCGTATTTTAAGAGTTTTACCACAATTAGAGAGTTTTGTAACAAGTAAGTCCTGGAACCGTAAGGATTTTAACTGATTCACACAAAAGACGCCAGAGAAGTTCGGCCTCAATTGTCAACATAGGCAGTATAGTGATTCCTTACAGACTTTCTACAGAAATTTTGAGGTGTATAAACATGAATTCCTAACATTTGAAAGCAAATTCAAGTGAAAACGCTCCCTAAAGTGTCCGGAGTTGTAAATATTATCAGTTTTCCGGTCATTTACCAGCTTTCCACTGGTAATGTCTGGGATTAAAAACCGGCAGGAAATGTAGTAAGAATCCATTTACTTTTATTTCAAGCTTTTCTTACAATTATATAATCATTTCTGGAAACTCAAATTGCGTATTTTAAGAGTTTTACCACAATTAGAGAGTTTTGTAACAAGTAAGTACTGGAACCGTAAGGATTTTAACTGATTCACACAAAAGATGCCAGAGAAGTTCGGCCTCAATTGTAAACATTAGCAGTGAAGTCCTTACTTACAGACTTTCTACAGAAATTTTGAGGTGTATAAACATGAATTCCTAACATTTGAAAGCAAATTCAAGTGAAAACGCTCCCTAAAGTGTCCGCAGTTGTAAATATTATCAGTTTTCCAGTCATTTACCAGCTTTCCACTGGTAATGTCTGGGATTAAAAACCCCCAGGAAATGTAGTAAGAATCCATTTACTTTTATTTCAAGGGTTTCTTATAAGTTTAAAATCATTTCTGGAAACTCTAATTGCGTATTTTAAGAGTTTTACCACAATTAGAGAGTTTTGTAACAAGTAAGTACTGGAACCGTAAGGATTTTAACTGATTCACACAAAAGACGCCAGAGAAGTTCGGCCTCAATTGTAAACATTAGCAGTGAAGTCCTTATTTACAGTCTTCCTACAGAAATTTTGGGCTGTGTAAACATGAATTCCTAACATTTGATAACAAATTTAAGTGAAAACGCTCCCTAAAGTGCCCGGAGTTGTAAATATTATCAGTTTTCTAGTCATTCACCAGCTTTCCACTGGTAATGTCTTGGATTAAAAAATGGCAGGAAATGTAGTACAAATCCATTTACTTTTATTTCAAGGGTTTCTTACAAGTATATAATCATTTCTGGAAACTCTAATTGCGTATTTTAAGAGTTTTACCACAATTAGAGAGTTTTGTAACAAGTAAGTACTGGAACCGTAAGGATTTTAACTGATTCACACAAAAGACGCCAGAGAAGTTCGGCCTCAATTGTAAACATAGGCAGTATAGTGATTCCTTACAGACTTTCTACAGAAATTTTGAGGTGTATAAACATGAATTCCTAACATTTGAAAGCAAATTCAAGTGAAAACGCTCCCTAAAGTGTCCGGAGTTGTAAATATTATCAGTTTTCCGGTCATTTACCAGCTTTCCACTGGTAATGTCTGGGATTAAAAACCCGTAGGAAATGTAGTAAGAATCCATTTACTTTTATTTCAAGCTTTTCTTACAAGTATATAATCATTTCTGGAAACTCTAATTGCATATTTTAAGAGTTTTACCACAATTAGAGAGTTTTGTAACAAGTAAGTTCTGGAACCTTAAGGATTTTAACTGATTCACACAAAAGACGCCAGAGAAGTTCCGCCTCAATTGTAAACATTAGCAGTGAAGTCCTTACTTACAGGCTTCCTACAGAAATTTTGGGCTGTATAAACATGAATTCCTAACATTTGAAAGCAAATTCAAGTGAAAACGCTCCCTAAAGTGTCCGGAGTTGTAAATATTATCAGTTTTCTGGTCATTTACCAGCTTTCAACTGGTAATGTCTGGGATTAAAAAACGGCAGGAAATGTGGTAAGAATCCATTTACTTTTATTTCAAGCGTATCTTACAAGTACATAATCATTTCTGGAAACTCTAATTGTGTATTTTAAGAGTTTTACCACAATTAGAGAGTTTTGTAACAAGTAAGTACTGGAACCTTACGGATTTTAACTGATTCACACAAAAGACGCCAGAGAAGTTCGGCCTCAATTGTAAACATAGGCAGCATAGTGATTCCTTACAGACTTTCTACAGAAGTTTTGAGGTGTATAAACATGAATTCCTAACATTTGAAAGCAAATTCAAATGAAAACGCTCCCTAAAGTGTCCGCAGTTGTAAATATTATCAATTTTCCAGTCATTTACAAACTTTATACTGGTAATGTCTGGGATTAAAAACCCGTAGGAAATGTAGTAAGAATCCATTTACTTTTATTTCAAGCTTTTCTTACAAGTATATAATCATTTCTGGAAACTCTAATTGCGTATTTTAAGAGTTTTACCACAATTAGAGAGTTTTGTAACAAGTAAGTACTGGAACCTTAAGGATTTTAACTGATTCACACAAAAGACGCCAGAGAAGTTCGGCCTCAATTGTAAACATAGGCAGTATAGTGATTCCTTACAGACTTTCTACAGAAATTTTGAGGTGTATAAACATGAATTCCTAACATTTGAAAGCAAATTCAAGTGAAAACGCTCCCTAAAGTGTCCGGAGTTGTAAATATTATCAGTTTTCTGGTCATTTACCAGCTTTCAACTGGTAATGTCTGGGATTAAAAAACGGCAGGAAATGTTGTAAGAATCCATTTACTTTTATTTCAAGCGTATCTTACAAGTACATAATCATTTCTGGAAACTCTAATTGCGTATTTTAAGAGTTTTACCACAATTAGAGAGTTTTGTAACAAGTAAGTACTGGAACCTTACGGATTTTAACTGATTCACACAAAAGACGCCAGAGAAGTTCGGCCTCAATTGTAAACATAGGCAGTATAGTCATTCCTTACAGACTTTCTACAAAAATTTTGGGCTGTATAAACATGAATTCCTAACATTTGATAACAAATTTAAGTGAAAACGCTCCCTAAAGTGTCCGGAGTTGTAAATATTATCAGTTTTCCGGTCATTTACCAGCTTTCCACTGGTAATGTCTGGGATTAAAAACCGGCAGGAAATGTAGTAAGAATCCATTTACTTTTATTTCAAGCTTTTCTTACAAGTATATAATCATTTCTGGAAACTCTAATTGCGTATTTTAAGAGTTTTTCCACAATTAGAGAGTTTTGTAACAAGTAAGTACTGGAACCGTAAGGATTTTAACTGATTCACACAAAAGATGCCAGAGAAGTTTGGCCTCAATTGTAAACATTAGCAGTGAAGTCCTTACTTACAGACTTTCTACAGAAATTTTGAGCTGTATAAACATGAATTCCTAACATTTGAAAGCAAATTCAAGTGAAAACGCTCCCTAAAGTGTCCGGAGTTGTAAATATTATCAGTTTTCCGGTCATTTACCAGCTTTCCACTGGTAATGTCTGGGATTAAAAAACGGCAGGAAATGTAGTAAGAATCCATTTACTTTTATTTCAAGCTTTTCTTACAAGTATATAATCATTTCTGGAAACTCTAATTGCGTATTTTAAGAGCTTTACCACAATTAGATAGTTTTGTAACAAGTAAGTACTGGAACCGTAAGGATTTTAACTGATTCACAAAAAAGATGCCAGAGAAGTTCGGCCTCAATTGTAAACATTAGCAGTGAAGTCCTTACTTACAGACTTTCTACAGAAATTTTGAGCTGTATAAACATGAATTCCTAACATTTGAAAGCAAATTCAAGTGAAAACGCTCCCTAAAGTGTCCGCAGTTGTAAATATTATCAGTTTTCCAGTCATTTACCAACTTTCCACTGGTAATGTCTGGGATTCAAAACCGGCAGGAAATGTAGTAAGAATCCATTTACTTTTATTTCAAGGGTTTCTTATAAGTTTAAAATCATTTCTGGAAACTCTAATTGTGTATTTTAAGAGTTTTACCACAATTAGAGAGTTTTGTAACAAGTAAGTACTGGAACCGTAAGGATTTTAACTGATTCACACGAAAGACGCCAGAGAAGTTCGGCCTCAATTGTAAACATTAGCAGTGAAGTCCTTACTTACAGTCTTCCTACAGAAATTTTGGGCTGTGTAAACATGAATTCCTAACATTTGATAACAAATTTAAGTGAAAACGCTCCCTAAAGTGCCCGGAGTTGTAAATATTATCAGTTTTCTAGTCATTCACCAGCTTTCCACTGGTAATGTCTTGGATTAATAAATGGCAGGAAATGTAGTACAAATCCATTTACTTTTATTTCAAGGGTTTCTTACAAGTTTATAATCATTTCTGGAAACTCTAATTGCGTATTTTAAGAGTTTTACCACAATTAGTGAGTTTTCTAACAAGTAAGTCCTGGAACCGTAAGGATTTTAACTGATTCACACAAAAGACGCCAGAGAAGTTCGGCCTCAATTGTAAACATAGGCAGTATAGTGATTCCTTACAGACTTTCTACAGAAATTTTGAGGTGTATAAACATGAATTCCTAACATTTGAAAGCAAATTCAAGTGAAAACGCTCCCTAAAGTGTCCGGAGTTGTAAATATTATCAGTTTTCCGGTCATTTACCAGCTTTCCACTGGTAATGTCTGGGATTAAAAACCCGTAGGAAATGTAGTAAGAATCCATTTACTTTTATTTCAAGCTTTTCTTACAAGTATATAATCATTTCTGGAAACTCTAATTGCGTATTTTAAGAGTTTTACCACAATTAGAGAGTTTTGTAACAAGTAAGTCCTGGAACCTTAAGGATTTTAACTGATTCACACAAAAGACGCCAGAGAAGTTCGGCCTCAATTGTAAACATTAGCAGTGAAGTCCTTACTTACAGACTTTCTACAGAAATTTTGAGGTGTATAAACATGAATTCCTAACATTTGAAAGCAAATTCAAGTGAAAACGCTCCCTAAAGTGTCCGCAGTTGTAAATATTATCAATTTTCCAGTCATTTACCAACTTTATACTGGTAATGTCTGGGATTAAAAACCCGTAGGAAATGTAGTAAGAATCCATTTACTTTTATTTCAAGCTTTTCTTACAAGTATATAATCATTTCTGGAAACTCTAATTGCGTATTTTAAGAGTTTTACCACAATTAGAGAGTTTTGTAACAAGTAAGTACTGGAACCTTAAGGATTTTAACTGATTCACACAAAAGACGCCAGAGAAGTTCTGCCTCAATTGTAAACATAGGCAGTATACTGATTCCTTACAGACTTTCTACAGAAATTTTGAGGTGTATAAACATGAATTCCTAACATTTGAAAGCAAATTCAAGTGAAAACGCTCCCTAAAGTGTCCGGAGTTGTAAATATTATCCGTTTTCTGGTCATTTACCAGCTTTCAACTGGTAATGTCTGGGATTAAAAAACGGCAGGAAATGTTGTAAGAATCCATTTACTTTTATTTCAAGCGTATCTTACAAGTACATAATCATTTCTGGAAACTCTAATTGCGTATTTTAAGAGTTTTACCACAATTAGAGAGTTTTGTAACAAGTAAGTACTGGAACCTTACGGATTTTAACTGATTCACACAAAAGACGCCAGAGAAGTTCGGCCTCAATTGTAAACATAGGCAGTATAGTCATTCCTTACAGACTTCTACAAAAATTTTGGGCTGTATAAACATGAATTCCTAACATTTGATAACAAATTTAAGTGAAAACGCTCCCTAAAGTGTCCGGAGTTGTAAATATTATCAGTTTTCCGGTCATTTACCAGCTTTCCACTGGTAATGTCTGGGATTAAAAACCGGCAGGAAATGTAGTAAGAATCCATTTACTTTTATTTCAAGCTTTTCTTACAAGTATATAATCATTTCTGGAAACTCTAATTGCGTATTTTAAGAGTTTTACCACAATTAGAGAGTTTTGTAACAAGTAAGTACTGGAACCGTAAGGATTTTAACTGATTCATACAAAAGATGCCAGAGAAGTTTGGCCTCAATTGTAAACATTAGCAGTGAAGTCCTTACTTACAGACTTTCTACAGAAATTTTGAGCTGTATAAACATGAATTCCTAACATTTGAAAGCAAATTCAAGTGAAAACGCTCCCTAAAGTGTCCGGAGTTGTAAATATTATCAGTTTTCCGGTCATTTACCAGCTTTCCACTGGTAATGTCTGGGATTAAAAAACGGCAGGAAATGTAGTAAGAATCCATTTATTTTTATTTCAAGCTTTTCTTACAAGTATATAATCATTTCTGGAAACTCTAATTGCGTATTTTAAGAGCTTTACCACAATTAGATAGTTTTGTAACAAGTAAGTACTGGAACCGTAAGGATTTTAACTGATTCACACAAAAGATGCCAGAGAAGTTCGGCCTCAATTGTAAACATTAGCAGTGAAGTCCTTACTTACAGACTTTCTACAGAAATTTTGAGCTGTATAAACATGAATTCCTAACATTTGAAAGCAAATTCAAGTGAAAACGCTCCCTAAAGTGTCCGGAGTTGTAAATATTATCAGTTTTCCGGTCATTTACCAGCTTTCCACTGGTAATGTCTGGGATTAAAAAACGGCAGGAAATGTAGTAAGAATCCATTTACTTTTATTTCAAGCTTTTCTTACAAGTATATAATCATTTCTGGAAACTCTAATTGCGTATTTTAAGAGCTTTACCACAATTAGATAGTTTTGTAACAAGTAAGTACTGGAACCGTAAGGATTTTAACTGATTCACACAAAAGATGCCAGAGAAGTTCGGCCTCAATTGTAAACATTAGCAGTGAAGTCCTTACTTACAGACTTTCTACAGAAATGTTGAGCTGTATAAACATGAATTCCTAACATTTGAAAGCAAATTCAAGTGAAAACGCTCCCTAAAGTGTCCGCAGTTGTAAATATTATCAGTTTTCCAGTCATTTACCAACTTTCCACTGGTAATGTCTGGGATTCAAAACCGGCAGGAAATGTAGTAAGAATCCATTTACTTTTATTTCAAGGGTTTCTTATAAGTTTAAAATCATTTCTGGAAACTCTAATTGTGTATTTTAAGAGTTTTACCACAATTAGAGAGTTTTGTAACAAGTAAGTACTGGAACCGTAAGGATTTTAACTGATTCACACGAAAGACGCCAGAGAAGTTCGGCCTCAATTGTAAACATTAGCAGTGAAGTCCTTACTTACAGTCTTCCTACAGAAATTTTGAGCTGTATAAACATGAATTCCTAACATTTGAAAGCAAATTCAAGTGAAAACGCTCCCTAAAGTGTCCGGAGTTGTAAATATTATCAGTTTTCCGGTCATTTACCAGCTTTCCACTGGTAATGTCTGGGATTAAAAAACGGCAGGAAATGTAGTAAGAATCCATTTATTTTTATTTCAAGCTTTTCTTACAAGTATATAATCATTTCTGGAAACTCTAATTGCGTATTTTAAGAGCTTTACCACAATTAGATAGTTTTGTAACAAGTAAGTACTGGAACCGTAAGGATTTTAACTGATTCACACAAAAGATGCCAGAGAAGTTCGGCCTCAATTGTAAACATTAGCAGTGAAGTCCTTACTTACAGACTTTCTACAGAAATTTTGAGCTGTATAAACATGAATTCCTAACATTTGAAAGCAAATTCAAGTGAAAACGCTCCCTAAAGTGTCCGGAGTTGTAAATATTATCAGTTTTCCGGTCATTTACCAGCTTTCCACTGGTAATGTCTGGGATTAAAAAACGGCAGGAAATGTAGTAAGAATCCATTTACTTTTATTTCAAGCTTTTCTTACAAGTATATAATCATTTCTGGAAACTCTAATTGCGTATTTTAAGAGCTTTACCACAATTAGATAGTTTTGTAACAAGTAAGTACTGGAACCGTAAGGATTTTAACTGATTCACACAAAAGATGCCAGAGAAGTTCGGCCTCAATTGTAAACATTAGCAGTGAAGTCCTTACTTACAGACTTTCTACAGAAATGTTGAGCTGTATAAACATGAATTCCTAACATTTGAAAGCAAATTCAAGTGAAAACGCTCCCTAAAGTGTCCGCAGTTGTAAATATTATCAGTTTTCCAGTCATTTACCAACTTTCCACTGGTAATGTCTGGGATTCAAAACCGGCAGGAAATGTAGTAAGAATCCATTTACTTTTATTTCAAGGGTTTCTTATAAGTTTAAAATCATTTCTGGAAACTCTAATTGTGTATTTTAAGAGTTTTACCACAATTAGAGAGTTTTGTAACAAGTAAGTACTGGAACCGTAAGGATTTTAACTGATTCACACGAAAGACGCCAGAGAAGTTCGGCCTCAATTGTAAACATTAGCAGTGAAGTCCTTACTTACAGTCTTCCTACAGAAATTTTGGGCTGTGTAAACATGAATTCCTAACATTTGATAACAAATTTAAGTGAAAACGCTCCCTAAAGTGCCCGGAGTTGTAAATATTATCAGTTTTCTAGTCATTCACCAGCTTTCCACTGGTAATGTCTTGGATTAAAAAATGGCAGGAAATGTAGTACAAATCCATTTACTTTTATTTCAAGGGTTTCTTACAAGTTTATAATCATTTCTGGAAACTCTAATTGCGTATTTTAAGAGTTTTACCACAATTAGTGAGTTTTGTAACAAGTAAGTCCTGGAACCGTAAGGATTTTAACTGATTCACACAAAAGACGCCAGAGAAGTTCGGCCTCAATTGTAAACATAGGCAGTATAGTGATTCCTTACAGACTTTCTACAGAAATTTTGAGGTGTATAAACATGAATTCCTAACATTTGAAAGCAAATTCAAGTGAAAACGCTCCCTAAAGTGTCCGGAGTTGTAAATATTATCAGTTTTCCGGTCATTTACCAGCTTTCCACTGGTAATGTCTGGGATTAAAAACCCGTAGGAAATGTAGTAAGAATCCATTTACTTTTATTTCAAGCTTTTCTTACAAGTATATAATCATTTCTGGAAACTCTAATTGCGTATTTTAAGAGTTTTACCACAATTAGAGAGTTTTGTAACAAGTAAGTCCTGGAACCGTAAGGATTTTAACTGATTCACACAAAAGACGCCAGAGAAGTTCGGCCTCAATTGTCAACATAGGCAGTATAGTGATTCCTTACAGACTTTCTACAGAAATTTTGAGGTGTATAAACATGAATTCCTAACATTTGAAAGCAAATTCAAGTGAAAACGCTCCCTAAAGTGTCCGGAGTTGTAAATATTATCAGTTTTCCGGTCATTTACCAGCTTTCCACTGGTAATGTCTGGGATTAAAAACCGGCAGGAAATGTAGTAAGAATCCATTTACTTTTATTTCAAGCATTTCTTACAATTATATAATCATTTCTGGAAACTCTAATTGCGTATTTTAAGAGTTTTACCACAATTAGAGAGTTTTGTAACAAGTAAGTACTGGAACCGTAAGGATTTTAACTGATTCACACAAAAGATGCCAGAGAAGTTCGGCCTCAATTGTAAACATTAGCAGTGAAGTCCTTACTTACAGACTTTCTACAGAAATTTTGAGGTGTATAAACATGAATTCCTAACATTTGAAAGCAAATTCAAGTGAAAACGCTCCCTAAAGTGTCCGCAGTTGTAAATATTATCAGTTTTCCAGTCATTTACCAGCTTTCCACTGGTAATGTCTGGGATTAAAAACCCCCAGGAAATGTAGTAAGAATCCATTTACTTTTATTTCAAGGGTTTCTTATAAGTTTAAAATCATTTCTGGAAACTCTAATTGCGTATTTTAAGAGTTTTACCACAATTAGAGAGTTTTGTAACAAGTAAGTACTGGAACCGTAAGGATTTTAACGGATTCACACAAAAGACGCCAGAGAAGTTCGGCCTCAATTGTAAACATTAGCAGTGAAGTCCTTATTTACAGTCTTCCTACAGAAATTTTGGGCTGTGTAAACATGAATTCCTAACATTTGATAACAAATTTAAGTGAAAACGCTCCCTAAAGTGCCCGGAGTTGTAAATATTATCAGTTTTCTAGTCATTCACCAGCTTTCCACTGGTAATGTCTTGGATTAAAAAATGGCAGGAAATGTAGTACAAATCCATTTACTTTTATTTCAAGGGTTTCTTACAAGTTTATAATCATTTCTGGAAACTCTAATTGCGTATTTTAAGAGTTTTACCACAATTAGAGAGTTTTGTAACAAGTAAGTACTGGAACCGTAAGGATTTTAACTGATTCACACAAAAGACGCCAGAGAAGTTCGGCCTCAATTGTAAACATAGGCAGTATAGTGATTCCTTACAGACTTTCTACAGAAATTTTGAGGTGTATAAACATGAATTCCTAACATTTGAAAGCAAATTCAAGTGAAAACGCTCCCTAAAGTGTCCGGAGTTGTAAATATTATCAGTTTTCCGGTCATTTACCAGCTTTCCACTGGTAATGTCTGGGATTAAAAACCCGTAGGAAATGTAGTAAGAATCCATTTACTTTTATTTCAAGCTTTTCTTACAAGTATATAATCATTTCTGGAAACTCTAATTGCATATTTTAAGAGTTTTACCACAATTAGAGAGTTTTGTAACAAGTAAGTTCTGGAACCTTAAGGATTTTAACTGATTCACACAAAAGACGCCAGAGAAGTTCCGCCTCAATTGTAAACATTAGCAGTGAAGTCCTTACTTACAGGCTTCCTACAGAAATTTTGGGCTGTATAAACATGAATTCCTAACATTTGAAAGCAAATTCAAGTGAAAACGCTCCCTAAAGTGTCCGGAGTTGTAAATATTATCAGTTTTCTGGTCATTTACCAGCTTTCAACTGGTAATGTCTGGGATTAAAAAACGGCAGGAAATGTTGTAAGAATCCATTTACTTTTATTTCAACCGTATCTTACAAGTACATAATCATTTCTGGAAACTCTAATTGTGTATTTTAAGAGTTTTACCACAATTAGAGAGTTTTGTAACAAGTAAGTACTGGAACCTTACGGATTTTAACTGATTCACACAAAAGACGCCAGAGAAGTTCGGCCTCAATTGTAAACATAGGCAGCATAGTGATTCCTTACAGACTTTCTACAGAAGTTTTGAGGTGTATAAACATGAATTCCTAACATTTGAAAGCAAATTCAAATGAAAACGCTCCCTAAAGTGTCCGCAGTTGTAAATATTATCAATTTTCCAGTCATTTACAAACTTTATACTGGTAATGTCTGGGATTAAAAACCCGTAGGAAATGTAGTAAGAATCCATTTACTTTTATTTCAAGCTTTTCTTACAAGTATATAATCATTTCTGGAAACTCTAATTGCGTATTTTAAGAGTTTTACCACAATTAGAGAGTTTTGTAACAAGTAAGTACTGGAACCTTAAGGATTTTAACTGATTCACACAAAAGACGCCAGAGAAGTTCGGCCTCAATTGTAAACATAGGCAGTATAGTGATTCCTTACAGACTTTCTACAGAAATTTTGAGGTGTATAAACATGAATTCCTAACATTTGAAAGCAAATTCAAGTGAAAACGCTCCCTAAAGTGTCCGGAGTTGTAAATATTATCAGTTTTCTGGTCATTTACCAGCTTTCAACTGGTAATGTCTGAGATTAAAAAACGGCAGGAAATGTTGTAAGAATCCATTTACTTTTATTTCAAGCGTATCTTACAAGTACATAATCATTTCTGGAAACTCTAATTGCGTATTTTAAGAGTTTTACCACAATTAGAGAGTTTTGTAACAAGTAAGTACTGGAACCTTACGGATTTTAACTGATTCACACAAAAGACGCCAGAGAAGTTCGGCCTCAATTGTAAACATAGGCAGTATAGTCATTCCTTACAGACTTTCTACAAAAATTTTGGGCTGTATAAACATGAATTCCTAACATTTGATAACAAATTTAAGTGAAAACGCTCCCTAAAGTGTCCGGAGTTGTAAATATTTTCAGTTTTCCGGTCATTTACCAGCTTTCCACTGGTAATGTCTGGGATTAAAAACCGGCAGGAAATGTAGTAAGAATCCATTTACTTTTATTTCAAGCTTTTCTTACAAGTATATAATCATTTCTGGAAACTCTAATTGCGTATTTTAAGAGTTTTTCCACAATTAGAGAGTTTTGTAACAAGTAAGTACTGGAACCGTAAGGATTTTAACTGATTCACACAAAAGATGCCAGAGAAGTTTGGCCTCAATTGTAAACATTAGCAGTGAAGTCCTTACTTACAGACTTTCTACAGAAATTTTGAGCTGTATAAACATGAATTCCTAACATTTGAAAGCAAATTCAAGTGAAAACGCTCCCTAAAGTGTCCGGAGTTGTAAATATTATCAGTTTTCCGGTCATTTACCAGCTTTCCACTGGTAATTCCTGGGATTAAAAAACGGCAGGAAATGTAGTAAGAATCCATTTACTTTTATTTCAAGCTTTTCTTACAAGTATATAATCATTTCTGGAAACTCTAATTGCGTATTTTAAGAGCTTTACCACAATTAGATAGTTTTGTAACAAGTAAGTACTGGAACCGTAAGGATTTTAACTGATTCACAAAAAAGATGCCAGAGAAGTTCGGCCTCAATTGTAAACATTAGCAGTGAAGTCCTTACTTACAGACTTTCTACAGAAATTTTGAGCTGTATAAACATGAATTCCTAACATTTGAAAGCAAATTCAAGTGAAAACGCTCCCTAAAGTGTCCGCAGTTGTAAATATTATCAGTTTTCCAGTCATTTACCAACTTTCCACTGGTAATGTCTGGGATTCAAAACCGGCAGGAAATATAGTAAGAATCCATTTACTTTTATTTCAAGGGTTTCTTATAAGTTTAAAATCATTTCTGGAAACTCTAATTGTGTATTTTAAGAGTTTTACCACAATTAGAGAGTTTTGTAACAAGTAAGTACTGGAACCGTAAGGATTTTAACTGATTCACACGAAAGACGCCAGAGAAGTTCGGCCTCAATTGTAAACATTAGCAGTGAAGTCCTTACTTACAGTCTTCCTACAGAAATTTTGGGCTGTGTAAACATGAATTCCTAACATTTGATAACAAATTTAAGTGAAAACGCTCCCTAAAGTGCCCGGAGTTGTA